>NW_023614486.1:0-60001 GCF_013339695.2 Rhipicephalus sanguineus
AAATTATTGGATGTAACGAACTTACTTTCGAGTCAGATGCGACTTTGTTATAATGAGGTTTGGGTGTACTGTAATATTCGTTTGAATAATCGAAATGCCCAAATATTCGCCCATTCCTATAAATATCCTATCAGCATTTACTGAGCTTCACACTTTTGCAGAGCCGTCTCTGTATGCAGGCGATCTGTATGACACAGTAAACTTGCCTTCGAAAATTCAGGTCAGCACCTCTTTAATCAGGCTGTCATGTGGATTCAAAGAAAGTTACCAAAGTAGCCAAAAGAAGCTTGCCTGCAATCAGGTAATCTGACCGTTCTCACGATGAAAGTGCAATCAAAGCATGAAATGAACGCACTGGCAACACAGCTCAGCCGGATCCTTTCGCAACTCTGACAGGCCTCTTTGTGCCGATACTGAAGGTGGATTATCCTGAAATGAGACGCACCTGCTTGCAGAGTGTGAGTGCCTCCTCCAAGAGCTTGCAGCGCTCCTCATGGTTGCGCTCAGCTCGCGCTGCCAGCAGCTTCTCGTGAGCTCGTGTGAAGAGTGCATCCTCGATGCGGTACAGGGACGGACAGACACTGCGCAGCCGGTTGGACACGGCTTCTGCGGCTGCATTGTCCTGAAACAACAAAGCAACTGACTGTACATACACATACAGAAGGCATGGCTAGCTACGGTGAAGCAAGCCATGCTCTCCTCTCATGAAAAATTCAACATTCTAGGAAAGGTGGACCCAAAGAGGAAGCAGACAGACATAGCTAGGCCTCACAACCTCACCAATCGTTGGGCAATGTGTTTTCCTTCAATGTCAACGTGAAAGACACGAGAACAGCCCATTGCATTACACTAGAAGACATTCCACTAACGTGGCTTGGGAAGTCACTGCTGCTCGTGCTACTACCAATGGCAACAGACACAGGGTTCATACAGGCTTCCAAAGCAAAAATTCAAGGATATTCAAGGACTTTCCAGGACCTGTCGCAGGTACTTCAAGGACTCAAAGCGGCATGCAAAGTTGGAATTTTTTCGCTCTAAAATATTCAAAAATGACTAATTTTATTGCACTTACAATATATAAATGGATATCACAATTATAATAAAAACATCTGGTCCTGATAACTTCTCAATACTACAACACACAATGAACGCTTACAAAAGCGGCTGAGATTTCTCCAGCATAGGCTTGAAGTTCATCGAATATATTCAAAACATTCAGCTTACATAATGTTATTTCACTTATATATAAAGATAAATAAAAGTATACAGTATAACCTCGTTACAACGGATCTGCTTACAACAGACCAATTTGCGGCGTTATGCCAACCTCCCTATCTGTTCCATTGATTGAGCTTCGTTTACAACAAATTCTGGAACAACGGACATTGGGATATAATGGACAAAAATGTGAGGCCAGCATGTAGTCAGGACCCCTTTACAACAGAATTTTCTACCACGGACATTCCAAATTCAATAACATCAGACTTCAAACATCGCTTGGCATACTTTTGGGACGAGAACAGCATGCTGGATATCGAAGACCGATTTAAGAACAAAGGATGCCGATCTCCGGTCTGTCAATGATCAGTTATACCTAGCCGCGGCGACAAAAAGTCGGCGTGCAGCGTGCACGGTCTTGCGTTTTGGGGCGCCATTGCGCGAAATTGCTAGCCGCTGCCAGCGCTGCTCCGAGCGGTCGCTGCACGGTGAACTTGGCCGGGGGGTATGCTGCCGAAGCGTACATTGCCGATTTGTGGTTCCGAGGAGCCAGCAGGCGATGTGATTCGTTGCTTGCGATGGAGCACATTGCGGCTTCTTCGTTTTCACATATCCCCTAGCGTGATGTCCTTGCCCGCAAAGTTCGTATTTGTCTAGTACGTGGGCGTCGTAAGCGTAGTTAGGCCTAGCCACGACTTCGATCAGGCTGCGATGTGCGTGGCCGCGGTGCCCGATGTTTCAAAGTAGGTCATGCTCGATTGCGAGTACAAAGAGCTGTCCCCGGATAGTCTTCGTCATGAGGTCTGAAGTGCTGATGAGCAGAACTTCTAACCGAGGGCCCGACGAGTAAATGTCAACAGTCAAGTTGACGGTCTGTCCGAGACGCGCGTCTGCGATGTTCGTGACGAGTGCGGCATGATATCGTAATCTGACGACTGAGCTTCCGCTTGAAGCTGCTAAAGTAAAGCGTAATTACATCCTAAATGATTGTCGACCCGTGAACACAGAACGCCTCACTAGGTAGCGCGATTTTCGACAGACGTGATCTCGTGACGCACAAGCAGCAGACGACGTTCTCGTGGAGCGAGCATTGGTCCAATGGTGAGAGGTGCTGAAGCAACATGGCAAAAGCAGCCAATCGGAGGCCTCGAAACAAACGTCAAACATTTGCTTTTGGTACGCTTATTTACAGGCGCGAGCTGAAGCGGGGAAATTGAATACGGAGAAATGCCCTTTCCGACGAGTCCAGAATGGTGGCGCCAGGTTGCGCCGTTGAGGAGCTATAATTTTTTGAGAAACACTGTTCTTTTTTTGTGATTTCTGCAATAATTTTCGCCACCTCGGCCGGTGCAACAAATGTTTTACAGCACTTCTATGTAGTTTTCAGTGAAGATATTTTGGAATCAAATCAGTGGCGTAGCCAGGGGGGGAGGGCACACCGGGCCCATGCCCCCCCCCACCCGGAAATTTTTTTTTGCCATGGCATAGAGAGCCCAAAATGACACTATCACATCTGCCTGCCTGACCCCCACTCCAGATCAAGGAGGTGACCCCCGAGTAAAATTTCTGGCTATGCCCCTGAATCAAATAGAAAAAAAGGCCACAGAAACTGAAAACGTGACTTTCAGAAAATCGATGTTATTTTCGTTATTTTCTGCGGTAAGAAAGCCGCGTCCCCCATTAAGATTAAATCTGTTCTTTGATGGCGTTTGTGACTCGTAATTCTCTCCAGTTCTAGGAGACCCATTCAACGTTTACATAAAACACCTATAGACAGGAACACAAAGAAACGACGTGGATGCAGCGCTAACTTCCAACAAATGTTTTATTTACAAAGCAGACACATGAAAATATAGGAAAAACCATGCAACGCACGCAGACGCTTAAGTACGAGATTATTAATTATCTAGACACATGTTGAAGACATGTAGACAACGATAACATGAGAGTGCAAAAATATATTTACGAGATTACCAGACCATTACCAGGCCACACAACCATCCCCCTCAGGTCACCTTTAAGAAATCAAATTCCTTTCTTGTCAGCTCGATTGACGGCGCGCTCACACACGTCCCCCAAACTTGCAATCTTCACTGCCTCGATGATCTCCCGTGCTGTCTGCGCTGTGCTTCGGCCTATGACACTGCACTGTGAATACATCGGGACGCACACACAGTTTCTGCAATGAATAGCAAGATAACCTGCACTTTCAGTGCGCATGTTATTTGTGTGCTCACGCAGCCTGTCATTCGCGCACCTTCTTGTTTGTCCGATGTATTTTTTGCCACATGACAACGGAAGCTCATACACGACGTTTTTCGCGCACTGAATAAAGCATTCTTTGTGCTTTTTCTGGCAAGTGGGCTTCTCGGAATAGCTATAGCTAGTCTTGCACAGATTGGACAGCTTGTTAGGTGCTGAGAACATAACCTTAACGTTTCCACTGTTGCCAATCTTCTTCAGCCTGTGCGAGACGTCATGTATGTATGGAATGATCGCGTATTTCTGTTTCAGTGGCTCCCTTTCTGTTGAAGCAGACTGTTCATCCTGGCGAGCTCGTTTTATGGTCTTGAGTAGACCTTCAGCCACACCTGTGACGATATGCCGCGGAAAACCTGCCTTCTTGAGGCGGTCTGCTTGAGCCGAAAAGCTAGAGCAACACTTGTGGGGGCACAATCGCAAGTTTGGGGGACGTGTGTGAGCACGCCGTCAGTCGAGCTGACAAGAAAGGAATTTGATTTCTTAAAGTTGATGGGAAGGGTGACCTGAGGGCGATGGTTGCGTGGCCTGATAATGGCCTGGTAATCTTGTAAATATATTTTTGTACTCTCATGTTATCGTTGTCTACACGTCTTCAACATGTGTCATGATAATTAATAATCTCATACTTATGCGCCTGCGTGCATTGCATGCTTTTTCCTATACAGTCAACTGTCGATTTTTCGGATGCCAGATTTTCCCGACATACTCGAAAATTCGGACACTTTCGCGGCACCGTCGCTAGCCCCATAGACATCAATGTATAAGAACGTCCTAAATTTCGGACGCTGAAACTCTTCGGCGTCCGATTTTTCGAACTTTCTGCCCAAATAGGAGATTTTCCTAATTCAGCGCCACCTGTCGGCAGCAACGAGAAGCATTTCTCAGCCGCCATTAGTAGGTCGCGCGCCGTCAGAGCAGTCAGAGTACACGTACACGCGCGCGCGCTTCAGATTGAACGCTCGCGTGCGATCCTGTTTGCGCAAATAGTTGCCGTTTCCGATAGAACAGGATCAGCGCAATGCCAGCCCATTGCTGTGTACCGCAGTGCACGCAAAGAGGATTTCGAGACGAGGATGGGTCGAAGGTAAGCAGAAGCGCGCTTGCCCGCGGCTTTGTTTACAATCGGTGCGCGGCTGATGCCTACCTTTTCTTGCAGGTCTCGTTTTTTTTTCTTTTCCGAAGGATACGGACTGGAGGAAAAGGTGGATTATAGCTATTAAGCGTGACGAAGGCCCTTTCTTCACCGTGACGAAGTTCACAAAAGTTTGTTCAAGGCATTTTACTGAAGCAAACTACTTGCCAAACGTCGCCGGAAACCGTCGTTTCTTGAAGCAAGACGCCGTGCCCAGCATCTTCGCGTTTAGTGCTCCGAGGCCTCCATCAAGAAAAAAGCCAAGAAATCGAGAACCACTTAACCTCGTCGGCGCTACAGAGCCTTCCGAAGGCGGGCGATCGACTACCGCGGATGTGAGCGACGTAGACATCTGCTCTCCTACATCGGTGACGAGCAGCATCGATGGCGTGGTGTGTGGTTGTGCGTGCTCGCTAAAGATTTCCGACCTCACCGAACAACTCGACGTAATGACGGCGCGTGTCCATGCGTTAGAGTCGGAAGTAAAGAAAAAAGCCGAAGAAGTGGAGCTCACTAAAAGTTCGTTGTACAAAGCAGAGCGAGCGCTCGACACTGCAGCACAAGAGCGTAGCCATCTGGAGAAGCGCGTGAGCCGAAATTTTTCCGTTGAGTGCTTTCGGGATAGCCCTGTGTACGAAGACGTTTCGATCGAGGCGGTTTGGACGTAGCTTTCCACAGCAAACTTGTGACTTCGTTCATCGTTGTGCTTCGCTAACCTTTTTGAGGCGCTGTAGGCTTCCACTTTTTCTTCCGTAAGAGTCTCCGGAATAACTGCGAGACTTTTGGACCACGACATCACCACCAAAACAGTAAGCGAGACGCTGTAGTGTGGGCTCTCCGACACTGCCCATGCAACTGCCTGAAATGACGCCCTACTAATGGCGGACGGCAAAAAAATCAGTGTGGCCAGACTGAATTAGGAAAATCTCCTATTGCAGGTCCGAAAGGCATTAATTGAAGCCCCCACCTCTGCCGCGTCTATCGTCGCGTAGGTTCGAACCGGCGCTTTCGCGAGTCGATCAGGGGTGGCGCCAGTGGGGGGTATGGAGGAGCTGGAGCCCCCCCCCCCCCCCCCCCAATTCCCGCCTGCCTCCCCTTTGCCCCCCCCCTCCCAAGAGCAAGCATAGTCAAAACACAATGCATATGTTCCCAGCCTCCCTGCCCCCCCTGAAGGAACTCACTTGTCGTGGCTGCCTGCCTAGTGAAAAAATCCCTGGAGTCGATCTGTTAGCAACAGTAGCAGAGTCCGAAAGTCAGCTTTGCCGCAATGCTGAAGTGTTATGGGGTGAAGCAGACCAAAAATTCAAAGGGGCTGCTAACGCGGCGCCGTGCAGCGATGTCTAACGGATAAGCAGCGGAAATGCACGGAGGCGCGTTAGGGTTCGCGCCTATTAAGTGCGTGCAGTACGCATGCAACTGCGCTAGGCCACATGCACTACCTAGCAGTTAACTGAAGATGCGTATCGTAAGGGTTGTCAGCGGTGAAGCCATGCTGGCGCGTTTGCCACCTGCTTTTCGCTTGTTAATGTGAAACGCTTCAACTAAAGACTGCTGCATTAGTCAACCATCAGTTTCATTAAGTCATCGGGAAGTCACGTTCCTGGAAGGGCCTTAAATTGTAGGAATGCTTCTGTTGCGCCCTCATTCTTGCTCCTATTTCCGTTTTAAGCGAGTGTACATTTCTTGTTGAACGTCTTGCAATAACCCTAGATTGTGCGTGGTTTTTTATAGTGTACAAGCTGCTCGTGTTTCGTTAACTTTTGGTTTTTGTATCGCTTGAGTGTGCGCAGATAGTTTGGTCCTAGATAAGAATACATTGACTGTCGGTTTATCTTCACACGTGCATAACTTATCCTTTCACAGGAGTGTGCAAAATTTTGTCTTTAATCAGGTAATATTAAGGGTTGGTTCATTTCTGTGTCACTCGGGGGTGCTTGGGTGCATATATATTGAAGTATTTTTCCTGAAATAAATTCAGTTGCGAGTGTAGCGAGTGTCCTGTCCTTTCTGTTTCTTTTGTCCCCGTCGAAAGTGCGCTACCTAACCTTATAGGCATAATGGTCCGCCAAGCAGTGCCCCCGGGCGCCGCTGCCACACGACTCGGATCCAGTCCTCCATCTGTTCAGCTGTCATCCATCCTTTGTCCTGCACTCGGACGATGACATCTTTCGGGAAGGATTCATTTTTTGGCATGTTTTTCCTTTTCAGGAATATGTAGGGGGGAAGCTTACGGCTGTCGGCTGTGATGCACAGCATCACCGTGACATGCTGCTTCTCATATCCTGTCGTCTTTACCCTAACTTCCCGGGCTCCTACTTCATTCACAGTGCTTGCTCTCGGAATGTCAGAGAACACTGGCGTCTCATCGGCGTTGACGATCTGGCCGAGATCGTAGCAGTTTTGTCTGCGAAGATCCATAACGTACTGCTGAAAAGCAATGAGTTTATCCTCAAAGTTACCGGGCAGCTTTTGGCATATGGTTGTCCGGAGCCTCAAAGAAAACCCATTCCTCCTCATCATGCACTCCACCCAGCCACGGCTGGCAAGAAACACTGCGCGGGGAATCTGCATTCTTTTCGCGATCTCGATCGCTTTCGTCTAGATCGCATCGGCAGTGACAGCAACGCCCCTGTTTCTTTCGCTGCGCACAAACTCGCAGACCTCCTCTTCAAGTTGCGGATGTCGGCCCTTGCGCGGTCCCGTGAACTTTTTACGTGTCGCGACGCCCTTAAAAATCTGGTCCCGCTGCTTCCTGCACCTGATGATGCAGGCTCGATCCACGCCGAATTCCGCTGCAGCACTGTGGTTGCCATTGTCTTCGGCAAACGCGATGGCAGCTCGCTTGAACTTCAAGTTGTAGGAAGCCCTCTTTGCACTCATACCGCTGTTAGGGCTATCAAACGAACAACTGACAAAGCAATGCACACCGGCACGACGCCCGTTCGCGACTCCGCGCCTGCGATGCCAGCGCAACCTGTGTTCGGACTTGCCGCACTTAACCAAGCGCCGCCATCTCTTGTCTGAACGTAGCAACACAAGACATGGCTTCCGAGATTGGTGGCGAGGAAGCGCACATGGCGACATTATTGACTGCGCCATGCTCACAGAGAAAGGAAAAGGAAGGGGTGCTTAGATTCGCAAGCATACTTTTTTCCCAATTTTTTCTAGCGAAGACAGGGGGGGTGCTTAGAATCAGGGGGGGTGCTTGCAATCGCGAAAATACGTATGTACTTCCACGATACCAGCGTCATATCAGATTAAAGGACCCCTGACACCAAAATTGAAACCTCGAGATCTTTGTGTTGTTTGACTTTCCTGTATACGGGGGCACATCTGACCGATTATTAGTGACGAACGTTGCCTTTAAGATATCTTAATTTGGTTTTAAAGTAAGCGTGAGTGCTCACTTGAGTTGGCTGCACCTTGCGACATCCTGGTATGACGTAGATAGAGGCCCCGTGTGACGTTCCAAGTGTAAAGCAAGTATTGTGGACGTCACAGAAGGTTTGCGGGGCGCACGTGCACAATACGACGACTGGCACCCGGCGAGGCCTATTGTTCCGCACCCCTCTGGCTCTGTTGTCGGGCTGCTCTCGAGGTAGTTTTCGTGCTTAACAGGTTTAACCCATACCGAGGCACCCACATACTTTCAATCTCTACCGCGCTCGGGGCCCCGATTTGAAAACCGCGCTGTCAACGTCACCACAGCTTGAGTGCACGTGGTCTTTGACGCTCCCGCGCATGGGGCACCAGTTTCTTGTGGTTTTTAGGCGGTCGTTTTGAAGTGATGCTAAAATGGTCACAATTAACTACGCTAGAATTAGTTGTACGATACGCTAGAGCGTTTACGATTTAATTTAGAGATTACCAGACACAAAGCTACAAATTACAGCCAAAAAGTCACCAACAAAAATTTCGCTGTCAGGGGTCCTTTAATGTCTGTGGTTCCAGAGTTGGCTCTGCTTTTATAGCAGTGTAGTAAACATTACATTTGTATTCCTATGTTTCAGCAAGCTATATTGAAGCATTGCTCAACCCCAGAGGAATACATTAACGACAGTTACGTATGATATCCACATGGTTGCACCATAATGTGCACTTAGTTTCGGTAATACTGACGTATGTACTCTAACGTGAGGGCTGGCATTTCATTGCACCATAAAGTTGCCCTTTAAACGCCAGTGTTGTCGACGTGCCTGGTAAGCCCACGGTGTGCACACAGCTACTACACTTGCAAAAACACGTTGATCCATCCACCTCGTAACGCTTGGCTCAAAGCCATAAAATACAGCATAGATATACTCGCTGACTACTTCACATGAAACACATTCCCAAAACGCGTGGGATCTGTCGAATTTTTTTCCAGTTGATTTCTTTTGAAATGCGGTGAAGCCTGATTTTACAGCGAAACCTGTTATCAGATCACAACGGCAGTGGGGTAGTTGTCTGCTGCCGCAGCCAGTGTCCGTAACTACTATCGCGCGAAATAAGAAAAAATGAAATAAATAAAAATAAATAGGCTCAGGTTGGATTTGAACCCGGGTGCTCTGCGTGGCAGTCGAGTATTCTACCACAGAGCCACGCTACTGACTGGAACTCCGTTGCAAAAAACATCCTTACAGGCATCATGTAGGGCAAGGAATCGCGTTTAATGTGTAATATAGCGTGTCACAAGAGTGAAATAACGACCAGGCATTACAAAATGCTAATTGCGGAACGAGTGACCAGATCGTTAATTGCTTCAAATCCATTACAAAAGGCTCAGCCATAATTCTTCATGGTCATCAGCCACAGGCAGCATCAACAAAGTTCACATAATGCCTTACAGATATGTTGTGGGTACCTCGCTTATCCGCAGAAAAACGAATAATGGCATAGTGATTGCTTCCCTACTTCACAAAAATTATGATTTGCGGCGCAGTGGGTTCCTTGCAAGTGTACTTGTATTAGTTTCCCCAAGAGAGTTTAGAACGGGCTCTAGAAAGGCCGCTCTTCCAGCTTTCACTGTGACTGTGCTGCACGCTTCGCGCAGGCCCGGCGTTTTTATGTACAGCTTGGCAATCTTCGACAAATTGTAAATGTGGTTATCGAGTGGATCGCAGTCCAAAAAATGATACATCCAAAACACTCGCTTGTCACCAAAAGAGTGAAGAAATTCGCTATCTGTGGAACTTCCGTGCGGGCTCAAGCGACGACCGACTCGTTTTCTGCCTGGAGCAATATGGCAGTCATCTGCTTCAGCGGCGGCACGCCGCCTCCACTCCAAAAGTTTTTTTTCATCCTCCCTGTCGTCAACTAGGCTGACGCAGTCACTGTACTGTTGCTGTACCGTACGCATGCATTTGTCATGAAAGGGTTCATTATGCCCACTTCGTTCCTGACCGCACACGGGCGACGCAATGTCGAGCTGCTTTTGCTCGTGAAGGAACGCATTTGTGCGGCGCACTTAGTGGTCTCAGACAAAGAGGCAGCATGAATGGCGCTGCGGCGCGTTAGGGTTCGCGCCTATTAAGTGCGTGCAGTACGCATGCAACTGCGCTAGGCCACATGCACTACCTAGCAGTTAACTGAAGATGCGTATCGTAAGGGTTGTCAGCGGTGAAGCCATGCTGGCGCGTTTGCCACCTGCTTTTCGCTTGTTAATGTGAAATGCTTCAACTAAAGACTGCTGCATTAGTCAACCATCAGTTTCATTAAGTCATCGGGAAGTCACGTTCCTGGAAGGGCCTTAAATTGTAGGAATGCTTCTGTTGCGCCCTCATTCTTGCTCCTATTTCCGTTTTAAGCGAGTGTACATTTCTTGTTGAACGTCTTGCAATAACCCTAGATTGTGCGTGGTTTTTTATAGTGTACAAGCTGCTCGTGTTTCGTTAACTTTTGGTTTTTGTATCGCTTGAGTGTGCGCAGATAGTTTGGTCCTAGATAAGAATACATTGACTGTCGGTTTATCTTCACACGTGCATAACTTAGCCTTTCACAGGAGTGTGCAAAATTTTGTCTTTAATCAGGTAATATTAAGGGTTGGTTCATTTCTGTGTCACTCGGGGGTGCTTGGGTGCATATATATTGAAGTATTTTTCCTGAAATAAATTCAGTTGCGAGTGTAGCGAGTGTCCTGTCCTTTCTGTTTCTTTTGTCCCCGTCGAAAGTGCGCTACCTAACCTTATAGGCATAATGATCAGTCACCAACTAGCCCAGCTCTCAACCTTATTGAGCTTGGCGGACCTTCAGGCACGCGATCTATGCTTCTTTTAGATGCATTTTGCGGCCACCTTACCCCGGAGGTGAAGACCAAGCTGCAAAAGACCAACTGCGACTTGGTCGTCATTCCAGGGGGCATGACGCCAGTGCTACAACCCCTGGACATCTCGGTCAACAAGCCGTTTAAGGCCCACCTTCGACAGGAGTACGAAGAGTGGGTCCGGAACCCCGACCGGAAAAAAACGCCAATGGGAAAGCTGCAGAAAGCGTCTCCGTCAGCGATAGCTACGTGGATTTCGGACGCGTGGAAGAGGATCAAAGTTGACGACTAACAACTTAGACGGCACTGAAGACGATCTGCTGTGGGACACCGAGAGCGGCAGCTCAAATGGTGCGACGGACTCCAGCGGCAGTGAGAGTGACTGACCGCAGACACAAGTGGTGGGTTCACTGCCTGCACTTATTTTTAGCACTTATATTTTTTAATTTTTACTGTTCTTGAAATAAAATGTGATTTATCACACCCATCTCGTTGAAATATAGCCACGAAAAAGGGTTGGGCCCTGCGGTCATTTTTTTCGATTTCTCGAATCTAAGCACCCCCCCCCCCCACACTTTTAGTATCGCGATCGTGACAAAAAGGGGGTGCTTAGAATCGAGTAAATACGGTACGTACTGTGCATTGCTTTCTTGCAAAATTAGATAGCCAGCACCACAACCACACTTGACCACATTGTATATGCTTCTTTTTTCTTTTGAAATTGTACAAAAGCCGGGGCTGAATAAAATTTTATGTACCACTCCACCATGTGCCTCATTTCGGGAATGCTGGAAGCGAATTCTATGTGTTGTCAGGCACGCTTCAGCCCATGTATTATGGCGTAAAAAACTGCCTTCTTCAATCTTGCAGGGCAAAAAAAAAAAAAAAAATTCGGCCAAATAAGTGACACTAACTATCCAGTTCTCATGCTGAAATGCCCCCGCGGTAGCTCACAATTACGCTGCCGGTGCTCAAGCTGCACTGCCTCTTGCCTGGAGCAAGATGGATGCCAACCGGTTTCCCAGGCTTCACCTGCTCGCGTGGGCGCGCATAGGGGACCTCCACTCCAGAAGTTTTTTTTAAACCTCCTTGGTTGGCGATGTGCTGCACACAACTAGAAACGATCGCCTTCACACAGCAGCAAATGCTGCGTATCGGCGGAGATTCGGCGATGCGTGTGTGCATCGTTTACGTGCGCACACGCATCGGGGAAAGCCAGACGAGTCGTCCGCTCTTCCTCCACAGTCGTTGTGTTCCGCGTCATCGTTTCCAAACGCTCCATGCGAGAGAGCCGTAATCTATTCTGCGCTTTGCTGGTATCAGCGGCGCTCACCACGAGACGCAAATTTGCAAGTGGTGGTTGGCACGTAGCTAAGCGGGGTTCGCGGCAGGTACTGAATTTATTTTAGAGCCTGGGCACGCATCAAAATGCCTGAAGTGTGCTGGGAGGCATTAAAGCTATTTCGGATGTGGCTGTGGCGATTTGACCACTTTAGCAGAGTAAAAAACATGAATTCGTTTTTTCGGACTGCCCGATTTTTCGGACGATTTCACGGTCCCCAGGGGGCCCTAAAAATCGGACGTTGACTGTATTTTCATGTGTGTGCTTTGTAAATTGGAAGTTAGCGCTGCGTCCACGTTGTTTCTTTGTGTTCCTGTCCCATTGATGCGCCATAGGTGTTAAGATGGATTACCAACATGCCCAAGCTCACGTTCTTTCAAGTTACATAAAAGTCTGTTGTAACAGTACTTGGATTTTACATACTCCCTTTACAACAGACCAAAATCCTCTTCACTATAAAGGTCTGTTGTAATGAGGTTATACTGTATCACAATCATGTTAATAATGACCAGTCTGATCACTTTGCAAGTCCTAAACAGTACAAGAAAAAAAGCTCATCACATAAAATGAACTCTTATAAGAGCAGTTGAGATTTCAAATATAATAATATCTGGGGTTTAACGTCCCAAAACCACGATATGATTATGAGAGACGCCGTAGTGGAGGACTCCGGAAATTTCAACCACCTGGGGTTCTTTAACGTGCACCTAAATCTAGGTACACGGGCCTCAAACATTTTTGCCTCCATCGAAAATGCAGCCGCCGCGGCCGGGATTCAATCCCGCGACCTTCGGGTCAGCAGCCAAGCGCCATAACCACTAGACCACCGTGATGGGGCTTGAGATTTCTCCAGTATGAGCTTGGTGAAGTTCACCAAACATACTCAAAATATTCTGCGTAATGTTGTTTCACTTATGCAGAGATAAAGAAATATAAAGGAGGTATGCACTTGACGTCACGTGTGAGGAGCACAGTGGCGGGGTCGTCATTTTGCAGGTCTGTGCACTCGCCGTACGTGCAAAAAAGTTGCAGCACACGCTTGAGCATTTTTTTAAAATGTAGTTTGGAAGGAGAGTGTAGCAAGCCATCAGGAGAGTGCGAAGCATTGTGCTAGAGAGGTTGGAATGCTATGCGAGCACAGATTTCGCCTTCGCTCCAGGTCTCTCTGGCCATGCCAGACCCGGTGGCGGCAGCAACACCGCGAGAAGAAAGCATGACTGATGCCGAGTCACAAGTTTGGTCGGTTCAGTTAGCATCCCTCTTCAGCGTGCACTGAACCTTATTTCTTTGTAACGTGCTCATGCCGCTTAAACTGAGCGTTTGAGCAGTTACCTTGCGTAAATGCAATGCTGGCGTTCTGAGCAACTGAGACGACATTTCGATGTCACCGCTGTGCACACACTGTATTAAATGCACATCTATGTTTTTGTGCGGTTTCTAATACGATCATTAAAGGAGTCCTGACACAAAAATTTTTGCCCCGCGTTTTTTTGCTGCAATGTGTTGCAGGGGGCCTGTTAGTCATAACACGACACATCATTTGCTGCAGCGCGCGACAGATAATTAATTACAAGCTCCTCATTACCGACAAAGCCTCAGTTTCGGTTTGACAGAGCTCCAAAAACGACAAGCCGCCGGGTGCAACTATCACCAACTAGCGAGTGAAACGCTCGGTCACGTGAGCACACAGAACAGTGACGCATTTCCGCGCCGTCTGTCGTCGTCGGGCTCATCGTCGTCTGATGGCGACGATTTCCTTGCGGCGGGGATGGAAGGAATTTTCGACGTGGCGAATCACTTCAGGTTTGACCTGCTGGCGAGGAGCGATTGGTCGGGAAGTGCGTCAAAACAGAAATGGTGGCTACGACGTCATCATAACTTGTACTGGCTGAAACATTTACGTAGGGGAAGTAGGGGGGTCACCTCAGGTCACCTCTGAGGGTGTCAATGCACCAGGTGCGGCCTATAATGCTGGATCGCGCTCGCGAACTTCAAGATTTATATAAAATACCTTCCAAGCTTTATTCGCTGTCGATATTTTGCAGATGGTACACGCACGCACACGGGAATCGATCCAGCAGGCTATCTTGGTCGCGAAATTTTGTGTCAGTACCCCTTTAATGCTGTACACAATAAGCTGTCATTTCCAAGTCAGTGGAAGATCACATAGTAGCGCAAAACCACTTTTTTCCTTGCCTTATCCAAACCGCACCAAAAACGTGGTGGCTTCCCCGGCGCATGTATCCCTCAGCAATGCTTCGGTGGCGAGCAGTGCGGCGCGGAGGAGGAGTCGGCCACGCCCACCTCTGAAATCACGCTGCCTCCGTGCGATTGGGACGGCTGGAGAGAAACCTGCCGGCGCACAATCTTGGAGCCCATGCTCCATGCGCCGCAGTTTTCAAGAAAAAAAAAAAAAAAAGTCTAAGAGCGTTGGGTTGTGCACAGTCGACACTTGCAGTAGTAACAACTGTGATGGTTGCTGGTTGACACTCGTGAAGTGCATACCTGTGCGTTCTTTTCGAGTGTCCTTCTTTTAAGCAGTGCACTGCAAGTGTCGAACTGTGACAGTTGTTCATTCGCGCTTGTCCTGTGTCTCTTCTTTTCTTTTCGTGCGTCCTTTGTGCTTGAGCGGCGTGCTCCAAGTATCAAGTTGCTTGTCGTTCTTCGTGTGACATTCTAATTTTTTTGCCATCGCATTCACTGCTTCGCCCTCGCCGCGAAAGTGCGACTTTTTTTTCCCGGTGCGGTTCTGCAAAACCATGTGCACTCACGCCACGTTACTGCTTCTGAAATTGTGAGTTTGTCAGGTCAACACGCCGATCTACCACATTACGGAGGTTGCAATGTCGATATGAGAGTGCACTGCTCACGAAATTCAAGGATTTTCAAGGAAGGGTAAAAATTCCAGGACTTTCAAGGGCCTTGAGAACGCATTTTTCAAATTCAAGGGTTTTCAAGGACCTGTACGCACCCTGCAGGCAACGCTTCAGAACACCAAGCTGCTAATTTTGCCCACCACCCTGCATATGAAGCCATTTGATGCTGGTGCAATAAGAAAGAGGTTTGTCACTGTGATCTTTGTTAATTTGGCCTACGAGTTTTCCATATTTTACGATGATATATATTTTTGGCTGATATGAACATTTCTTGTGACCCTGCAAGATTCGTATCACTGAGATTCCACTCTATGTATGTATATGGGGTGTTTCTTTTTTACACAATACAGATTTTTTATCAAAATCCTATAACAGTAAGGCTCCTGTCGTTTTCACACACGAACTCCACATCGAGGGGGAAATACGTTTCTGCAGCGAAAATGCCGTTGATGCAACTACTTAACAAAAACTCGTTAAGAGGAGATGCGGGTCGAAAAATGCGAGTTTTTTCAAAAATTATCGATTTTTTGTTTTCACCTGTTTTGTTAAGATTAGTATCTCTGCTGTTCCGAAAATAAAAATCAAAGTCGAGACTCAATTGGAAATGCGTTAAAATTGCGTCTAAAGAGCACAAGGTGGCTGTTAATCTTGACCGAAAGTGTGATGTCTTCTAGCGCCTTGCGGCCGATAACGCGCAGCCGCTTGCCATTGGGGATCGCATGAGGACATCTTCAAATAACCATGGTTTCCTGCACTACAGAAGCACAAGAAATAATGAAGAAAGCATGCTTTTGCCGCACTTTTCGAGCGCTGCGACTGTCTTTTAAATCACGTGGTATGGATCGGGGACCGCCAATGGCCGCTGCACGCCTTGCATGTTGTGAAGCCTGCTTGCAGGGTCCGTGTTTCATCGAGCTGCGCAGCTGAACGTTTCTCTCGCGTATTTATTTTCCTCATGGATGAAGAGAACCGTAGCAAGCGCAGTCACCGGCCAGTGAAGTATCGCTCGGTGAACAAATTTTGAGGACGCTGGCGCAAATTGAAGCCAAACACTCGCCGAACGGCAAGTGCGTCTGCTGCCGCGAGGCCTAGCGATGGCGACGGCGATGCTTCCGACGAGTTTGCCGCGGCGTTCGAGTATGTCAGGGCCTCTCAAAGAGAAGATCAGACTCTTCGACGACGAAGAAAGATAACGGTAGAAAGAGTCTTCCTTGATCGCTGACATAACAGCACTGAACATCCTCATGATCAGTGCAGTGTGTCCAATGTGTCATCGTTCGGGTATATGCGTCCAAGATCCAGCTTACAAACGTAAAGGCGTCATTTCTGGAACTACAATGCGAGAACAGTGAGTGCCCCGAAAGTATTCTTTCGATGACGTATACGTTTCGGCGAGTTGCTCCGAGCGAGGAGGCCAGCGTAGGGGCGGTGAGTGATGGACCGATCGCAAGCAGAATCTTGAGCAGCGGCAGCTCATGCGATAGCTACTCTGCTCGAAAGAGCTGTGAAGGAGAAACTTATGGCGCTGGCTCATTTTAGTGGCAGTGGCTACTAGAAGAACAACTTACCTCTTTTGTGTGCAATTTTGATCGGATTTCGTTACCTCTTTCATAAATAAACATCCAATTTTAACTTTAAAATTCGTTTTTCTCAAAACACACTTATTGGCAACTTTTTCAGAGTGCCCCTCTTGTTTTTGGTACTTCTGGTGCTCGGATCTGCATGAAATTTTGCCCAAATTTTTTCTAAGATGTGAGGAGTGCAGTTATCTCCTCCAAATCTCAATATTAGTTATGCATATTAGAAAATTCGCAAGTAAACATTTACTGGGGTCTGGGTAATAATGAATTTCCCATGTTTGAATTTTTCACGTCTAGCAAATATTTTCTATGCACTTTCTGGATAGTTTTTGGCACTCTACAGTTCAAATGGAACAATATGAGCCTTTAATTGTCAAAATGTATAGAAGTTCAAGGATCGAAATAGGGGGGCTAAAAGGCCTATGTTTTACAGATTTGTCACGGTGCAGAACAAAAAGTGTGCAACTTACAAGAAAACTAATTAGTATATATTTGAAATCAGCATAAAAATCTCTACAAATACCCCAAGTTGCACTGCTCTAGGATGAATATTAAAAATAAAAAGTGTCTTCGACCCGCATCTCCCCTTAATTAACATTTTTATTATTGACTTGAGTGTAAATGTTTATATTAGAAAGTTGTACATGCTAATTCATGGCATGCGGAGTTTCGAGAAATCGCGAAAGTTGCACGTAGTTCGAGATATTCACCATCAAATTTCAAGTGTGATATTGTAACTGATCGCACCCGGCGCGCACGAAGCGTAACCATCCTGTTACGTCCGACAGGAACTATCCGTGACAAGAATGTGACAAAATTTGAAAGAAGACGCGCTGCGGCCATATATTTCCGTGAAAAGCTGCAAGTCATTTCGCTTATGACAGCGCATACATAGCCTTACTTGTATGTAGTGCTCGGTGTTTATCGGTTTCTTTCAAGCTGTGCACAAGAAAACCGCAATATCAACCTTTTCTTTGTCTGGGAAGCATAAAACACAAGGGCAGCCACTGCAGCGCTTCTTCTTGTAGACAGGCGAAATAGTTTTTCCCGCCTGTTTACAGTGTAAGAAAGAAACAGAAAAGCACTGCACATCGCACGCAGAAAATAAGCTGTCTTACTCATGTACAGTCGACGTCCGATTTCCCGGACGCCCGAAATTCCGGACATGCCTGATTTCCCGGACTCATCTGTGGCACCGTCAAGTTCCCCGTAGAGTCAATGTATTAAAAAGTCCGAAATTCCGGACGCTTATAGCCTTCGCCATCCGATTTCCCGGACTTTTTACTGTTAACCGCCGACCCACAGTCGCCACCGACGCCGCCATTTTGGTTGTTTTCATTTTCATATCCTTGAACCCACCATACTCGCATCGCAGGTGTGCGCCGCACCGCGCCTGCCGTAACCTCGAAACCGCACGTGTCAATCCTTTGCCAGCCGTAGCTTAGCCAAGCCAAACCTCACTGTGTTCGTTCACGTCTTCACGTGTTGTTTTGTCAGCTGTGCCAGCTCTGCGGTCGTGTCTGCGGTTGATCGTTTGCTGCTGCGCGCTACCTTCAGTGATCACGTTTCCCGACCTTCAGCATCCACCGAGTTCCTAGCTGTTTCGTGCTGCGCTTTTCGTCGAGCGGATTCGCCGTTTACAGCAATGGCACCGACTGCTCCTTCGTCTTCGTCCGCGCCTTCGTCTTCGTCCGCGCCTTCGAAGCGCACAAATCCACCTCGTAGGCTCACGATGACGAACTGCCATCCGCGGACGTTGCCTTCGACGATCTGCGCGCTGGCGGCGTGTTGATTCCAGCCGAGATAACCCTTGAGGGCTTCGCCGACGCTGACAAAGACCTCGAGCTATGTGCGGAGTTGACCGATGACGAAATCATTCATCAAGTTACGGAGGATTCCGATGACTCCGACACCGAGAACGAAGAGCCAGCTCCTACACAGCCAACGAGCTCGGAGTTGACGCGAGCACTGATGACACTGTCATTGGTGTACAGCGGCAACATGACGTTGACTGAAATTGAGGCAGACATAATCGCGGGCAAGCGGACCGTGCAAAAGAAAATAAGCGACTTCTTTGCGCCCATGTGCTGACCTATGAGGTAGTGCCGGCCACGTCGTATTCTTTTTTTATAAACGGCTCTTTTCAGAGCCACCTAAACGATGCATTGGCTGAATTGCTATGGGAATCTTGTATTCCGGCTGTGACCGTCTCCGTCAGCGAAAAATACCTATCAAAAGGTGCGTTTTTACGTGCATTCGTTTTTCCGGACTGCCCGATTTTCCGGACGTTTTCGCGGTCCCTTGAGGGTCCGGGAAATCGGACGTTTTCGACTGTATAGCGAAGTTATTTTCGTGTCAAATGCGACTTTGTATAATGAAGTTTAAGTGTATAGTGGAGCAAACTTGCCCACCATTTGCACAACAATGCCTGTGGCCTTCTTTCTTTCTCGGCAGTGTACTTCTGCTACCCCAGCCCTGACGCAGTGGGAAACTGGCAGCTTCTCGGATTCATATCCAACGCCAAGCCGAGCGCCATCTTCCGGATCTCCAAGCACAGAAAAGGTGACTTACTTAGTTCCACTTTCACTGTCGCAACGCTTCTTTGCAGAACTGGGAGCTTATTAGAACGCAGCTCTTAGGGGCCTGTTCAGTGTGTCGGCGTCCATGATTAAACTCGGCACAACGGACACGAAATACAAACGAAGAATACACGAGGACAGGCGCGGTCCGGTGTCGGCATGCCTTGTCCGTTGTAACAAGACAACGAACCCGGCAAAAGATGAAAGCAAATGTGGAGAGGATTGCAAAAGGGTGAGGAGGAAAGCAGATTGCCACACGAGACTATGAGATGGCACCATAGTGTTCGCAACGTGTGCCACTGCAAGGGCTGACTGATCCGCTGCAAAGGCATTACCTAATACTGGTGTCACACGAACACTTTTGATCACGATCAGGGCCGAAACGATCAGATGCTGCTTCACGGTCACTTTTAATCGCGATCAGGCCCGATTGGGATTAGGACGATTGCAATCTGTGCATCGAGATCCGGCTCCCAGATCGCGATTTGACTGATGTTTGCGCCAAACTCGATCCGGATTACATTGGACCGTGTAGCGGCGATGATTGTTGATCGCGACCAAGAAGTCCAATCCGGATCGACTCTGATCGTAATCAAAAGCGCCCGTATGACACCGGTATAAGACACAGTTTTCCTGTTAACAATTCACTTACCTTGGTCAAGATGCTGGACAGGCACGCCTACTTGGCAGATGTCACTGGTGTGCTGCTGGAACATTTCTCTTAAAGCGATGATGCCTGGATCACTCACTGTGCAAGCTACGACTGGGCATTGCTATCAACCCATTATATTGGTGATTAAGAAGCAGTAAGTGAGAGATGAGCTGCGAATAATGGGCAGTGATGTCCCGAAGGTGTCTGTGTCGCCGAATGCACAATGCCACATCACACCAAAGTCTTTCGAGGGTAGTAGTACTGCGTTTTTAATAGCAGCCTATGTGGCACGTGTGCAGAAGCATAATTGGTCTCTGGTGTGTCCGTGCCACGCAGACGTGTCACACCAAGTTTTTGGCGGGACGGCGAAACATACAAAGCCAAGCCAGTCGGTGTTCCGCAAGTGGCACTGTAACTTCACAGCAGTTCTTCAGCGAACGTAGGCTTAGCACATGCGGCATGGAGGGCTCGTCACGACGCCATAAGACCATCGGCACAAGTCACATCCAGGAAACGTTTTGCTGTATGTGCTCATGGCAAAGATGTGTGATGTTCCACAAAATTTACATATTCGGAGAGAGAGAGGAGGAGGGAACGTGGGGGACACAGTCGAGCATATCCCCTCCCGCTTGTTGTACATGCTGTCGAGCGAGCATTGAGTTGAACAATATGTGCACGTTTGCAGAGTGTTCGGAGATGCACGCATTCTCGGCGCACGGCTTCAGCAGCGTGGCCCAGCTGGGTATCTCGGTCGAGCCGCTGGCCCAGATCCAGTAGTCCAGGCGTCTTCTCCGGCGGACGCGACGACCGTTGACTCGCACACCGAGTTCTGCACCAAGATGGCGGAGAGCTTGTTCAACCACCTGGCCTCCTACGGCGGCTCCGTCGCGGTGCCCACGCATCCGGGCGAAAGCTTCTTCCCCATGCGGGCGCTGGAGCAGTGGTACTCCAACTTCCGGCGCCGACTCGAGCAGAACCCTAATTTCTGGAAGGGCACGCAATAAAGAGAATGTGTTTTTGTATGTCTTTTGTTATGCAAAAAAAAGCTTTTTTTTGTCAATTATTTCATGCTCGCAGGCAATGCTGTTTAACCCTTTCACTGTCTGGCGTTTCTGGCTGTGACACTGTTGGCTGGGTTTCGGGAATATTTGTGAAGCTTGAAATGTAGAGGAATGGCACGTTATGAAGTCAAGACAACAAATAGGGGTAGAAAGGGGATTTAACAAGCTCGTTTGCTTGCGTCCAGATTTTGTCATTCTGGAAATTGGTATCATTATGTTTCTCAAATCCTGACGTCAAATCCCTTTGTGAAATGGCCCTCATATGAGAATAAGTAGGGGTGTGCGAATATTCGAAATTTCGAATATTTTTCTAATAGTGTTTGCTATTCGATTCAATTTGCACTGGAATTTTACTATTCGAACTTCCCAAAAACAAATACAGTCAACGTCCGATTGAAATCATTACACTCTCGTATTGCGGCAAAGCTGCCTTTCCAGCTCCGTTACGGTCGAACTTTGCCAAGACACAGTCAACGTCCGATTGAAAGGGGTCCCTAGATTTTCGATATGCTTCACCTCATCACACCCCGGTATTGCGGCAAAGCTGCCTTTCCAGCTCCGTTACGGTCAAACTTTGCCAAGACACAGTCAACGTCTGATTGAAAGGGGTCCCTAGATTTTCGATATGCTTCACCTCATCACACCGGTATTGCGGCAAAGCTGCCTTTCAAGCTCTGCTACGGTCACAAATGTACTAACTCAAGAAAACATTGGTTCCAACATGGAGATGAAAGATGTGGCAGATGTGGGGGCTCAATTAATGCTGTTTTGGACCTGAAATTAGGGCAGGAAGTATGAAAATCGGAAGCCGAAGCTTTTTAGCATCCAAAATTTCAGATGTTCTTATATATTAACCTCTACGAGGCAGATTTGGAACTCCAGACTTGAAGGGAGCACACCCTTGTCCGCCACATCAGTTGGGCTTCCACAGAAGTTGAAAGAGGAGGAGAGGCTGAGGAAATGGCATCTTTGCCTATCACGTGTAAAGTGTTGCCGGCAACACTTTGGTTGCACCAAATCATGTACATAAATAGAATTCGGCCTCTATGTTGCCTCATCTTGATAAGACAACTATGAAACCACCACCCACCGAGTGCTTCATCAACCTAGCGAAAAGAAACCACTTTCATGTTGCTATCTCATAAGAATAGCTTAGGAATCCTCTCTAACTTTTTTTTCTGCAATTTCGCTTCGAAGTATTAGAAAAACATTCGAGAAGTATTCGAAAAATATTCGATTCGCACTCACACTTCCAATATTCGAATTCGCTTCACACCTGAAATTTTGCTATTCGCACAGCTCTAGAGATAAGGGAAATGCCTTTGTTCAAATGACGTTAGCAGACATTTTAAACAATCCAAATCTGTTGCCGCCTCGGTCAAGAATGCTCTGCATTCAAACAGAATTGAAGCTTGCACACAGGGAAAACCGGATGCCACCTTACCCGTACGGTCTACATCTCCATAATGGTCTGGTTGAGCAGGGAGTAGACCATGTCGTTCAGCATGGACACGCGTTCTTCAAGCCGGCGCACCCGCTGCCTCGACAGCTTGAGCTTCTTGCGGAGCGTGTCTCCTTCCTCGGGTAGCCGCACCCTACGCGTTGCGGTGGTCTCCCGTGCCGCCGTTGTCGGGGTCGCTGGCGTGGTGGACAGGGGTGTGCCGTAGCAGTGATCCAGAGACGACGACTCACTGCCCTCGCTGGTCTTGGCCGGTCCGCCGGAGCTGTCCAACACAATCTCCACGACGTCCTGGAACGCACAGAAGGGCACGTCAGCTTCTCCCGACGTCGGAGCAGTCTGAAAAATTCTTGCGTTTCATCAACGGCGACGCACAAGTGCAAATTAATTGGACTTGCAGATAACAGAACACACAGCTGGGCTAGTTCGTCTTGATTCACCTCTGGACTGACTTATACAATGCAAAAGACAAGGATGGGTTGTATGAGTGTGTTTCTATGTTGCCGCGTTGTATCTTGCACTGTACAAGTAAATCCAAACCTGAATGGAATATATTTGCAATTGTAACATGGTAGCCCAAGGAAACAGCCTGACAAGACTTCGTCACCCTAACACGTTGACATAACGCTGGTTAACCAGAAAAAAAAAGTAAAAAGCACTTTACATGGCATACACGGAAACTTAAGCATGCATATGCGTATTATACATGCAGGCAACATTTTTGATATAGTACTAGCTACTACAAAAAACTGCAAACGAAGCATGAATAAGTTACATCATCTTTCCCAGTAATAAATTTTGTAGTCCAGCAAAATTTCCGTGATTTCAAAAAGCTGTTTCCTGCTGTGTTGAGTGATGTATACATAGCAAAAACTGCGCCACCTCTTTTCCATAACGAGTGCGGTGTTTTTTTTACTTGCCAGTCTTCACATCTGCATGCATTATATTTTGTCTTGCTAGACTATAGTGCTGTCAGGATTTTTAGGATGTTGTTATCATTAATGAGTAGACCAGGTTTGTAAACATGGCACAAATCAGAAGCATCCAGGGAGATCAGATGCAATCCGATGGTCTTTCCACTTACAGACAAATGTGTGTGCACTGTGATTTTTGAAACCTAAATGAATCTCATGCTACCAGGAGCTAATCAAAAGCTGAATTTTCCTTAAAGTACAGCAACTTGTGGAAGGTTAGAACCAAACGATCGCGACTGACCAATGGTTTTTCATGCGCAAGGGCACTTCTGGACAAAGAGTGCCAGACACAAAATGACAATGAGATGACAGTGGTACATGAATTGTGGATCTAATGTGCCTATAAGGGGGCATAAAAGCTGTGTTCCCGCTTCTCTGGCAGCTGGGAGTACACGGTGCTTGCGAAAGCTAGCCAAAGCAACGGGAGAGAGCATCCACTTTGGCAATGAAGCTGGCCTCCTGCAGGCATGATGATGGACCATTCAATTTCTTCTAATATGTCCAATGACGAGGAGATTTGAAAAGACTGGTTGGGTAAAATGATCGCCACGCGGCATCTTACCAGTTAATGTGATTAAGGTTGGTGACGAAGCCTTATGCAGAGCTCTTGAAGGCAACAGCCATGAAATGAAAATCTCTGTGGAATGCTTCAGCAGGGGATAGAATGTAAAATTGAGCTAGTTGGTATGGATTCATACTTAGGACTGTGCAGCGCTCGCAAAGAGATGAAGGATGAAATAATTGCACACGACATGTGCTCACCTGAATTTTTATCCAGAAAACACAATAAAGAAGATATCTAGGAAAGTTATCAGACTACATGAAAGGTGCTCAAGACAATAAAGAACTTTTTCTGGCTGTTGCCCCTTTGTTAAACTAGCGTCTGTCACGTGGTCCATTGACTTTCCTAGATATCTTTTTTTGTTTTCTGAATAAAAATTCAGTTGAGAGTCAGTGCATGTCATGTGCACTTCTTTCATCCTTCGTCTTTTTACGAGTGCTGCACAGTCCGAAGTATGCAAACGTGCCAGACACGTTCAATGGCCCATTCACGTGTGCAACTACCTGCTGCCTATCGTCCGGGTAGGCAAAGATGGTTGGCACGGCGTCGGGTCGCAGCCTGGCGGTGTTGCTCGTGCGCACGAAGCTGCGCTCCAGGAAGTGGTCCGAGCAGAGAACGGAGTCCGCGGTCGGTTCCCAAGGTTCCGGCAGGTTCACATTGTGCACCCATGCCTTCAGGAGCAGTGGAGAGTCCAGTGGAAACCTGCACGCAAGCATGATGCCGCACCTTTTACAGTAGTCGGCAAACTTTGCTATAATCAGCTCTGAAATTGGTGTTTTGATGCCAGAAGTTTAACTACGAAGGCAGCTCACATTTGAAAGTGGTCTGGGTTGACCACAGGATGCGTGACTCTGCATCAGTCACGAATATAAGGTTTCTCATTCCCAGTAACCAAGAAATAAACAAATAAACAAGGCTGACCATTCTTTCAGGCATCACTGCATTGAAAGAAAAATTGTGAACATCAAGAAAAGAGTAGTCACTTGGCCACCTCTTGCAAGGGCTGGAAACGACAGTGAAGGATTCCAGGTTACATTACATTATACCATCTGGGATGTATCTACCGTGCACAATCGGTTTGTAGCCTCAAGTTATGTTTCCGTATATCAGCTGAGACCAGCACATTACGGACGAGAAGCGAAACTGCGAACCTCCATCTACGTGGCTTGACAACGCCGGGCACAATTAAATCGGCCGCGGCACAAACGTGTATCCTAGTCAATGTTACACTTAGCTGGCATCCCTTTGATACCATAAAAAGCAACAATTAACGCTGCCGTGTGCACGACCCAGGTGAAAATGAGTAACTGGGAATCCAGCTGGTTTGAACTGGCATTAACTGGTATCAACTGGTTCCGGTTACAACCCAACTGGCCACCAACTGGAACCATGACCAGCTGAACTGGAAGCAGCTGGTCATGGTTCACACTATTCGACTGCTAGTGTGAAGGCCTGTTTGCTCTATCAACAAACAAACCACATATTCTAACACGTGTCACAAACGACCATCCTAAAGTCACGCACAGAACGCTGCAGTTCTTCAGCTGTTGCAGCAAGGCGATTACTTGGAAATACGCGCTGCTTTCGGCAGTTCATGACAGCGGACACCAGTGCCCTTCGTGGTTACAGAGCGCGCCGCACACGGATAATCCTTACTTGTGGAAAGTCGTGCCAGGGCAGTGATCGCTGTCGTTCTCGCAGTTCCAAGCTTCGCAGACGGGCATTCTTGCGTCTCTGGCTTCTCGGTGTAGTAGCAAAGTGCCACGCACACTTCCAGCAGAGTCGTAATCTAAAATCACTCAACACTCGCGGTGCTAGCTCATCGCATTACGCTTACAACTGCGGTAAGCGGCCGTTCGGCGCAACATACGGGCACGTCCAATCTTCCAATCTTCGAGCGACGATGAACCTAGCTGGCTCGAACACCGAGATCAAGTTAAGTTATGCCGCCAACGAGTTCACAGCAATGGAGGTAGCCACATATATCGCTCCTCAGAGGCAAAAACCCGCCATTAAAAACGGATTACTGCGCAAATCGAAACGGCGCAAGACGGCGCCTCGGTAGTTAGTCATCATCATCATTTTTTGTTCTTAAAAGAGCCAGTTTAGAGCCATTCATAGCTTTGTTTTCGGCCAGCCGCATCCAAAATAGCGCGGTCTGTCTGCTACGCACATGGCTACACTGTACTTTCGTTGATGATCGAACAGCGGAGATGAGCAGCTCTTCCTTTCAAGCGGTGACGACCGCTTTCCGCAAGACCTTCGACGTGGCGCCGAAAAACATAGCGAAATGGTTTCCCACGCATATGTACACAGGTGCGTATGCATTCCGCATACCTGAAGGTTTGTCCGGCCGCGACGACCGAGAAAATTGCGAGATCGCGCGCTGGGATGTCAAATGCCGCTGTAACGCGGTGGCTTTTGGTCGCGATCGGACCTGATCCAGATCGAATTCCTTGATCGTGATTGGATCCTTTGAGCAAGCTGCAGTAGGGAGCCAATCACTACTGAGAAAACTTATCCGCGATCGGGTTTATTCGCGATCGGCAGCTAGTGCACCGTGTTACTCCGGTAAAAGTCTTGTGGCCATAGGAGATAACTACGGGAAATCACGCATCAGCGCAGTCACAGGCATGCTTACTACGTGAAAGGCGGCGTGGAGCACTGACGATGGTGTGCCAACCTACGATAAGACCTCTTTGAAAACATATCGCGCGCATTTTAAGATCGACCGTTCTGGAAAGCTTTCTGGAGGATTGGTGCTCAAGAACTTACAGATTGAATTGAGGGTGATAGCATGATTTCACGCTGCCTCGTTAAAGAAAGAAAGTGACGCACATTACTAAATTTCACTATGTTGCACTCTTTCTGCGTCATGTTGACGGGCGGCCTTAAAGTTGGGCGTGTTGACTGGCATGATCATTGTTTCAGGAGGCAGTTTCAACGTTTGACATAACTTCTAACAGTTTATTGTGTAAGTATTGAAGGCTGTCATGAAACTTGGTAGCTGTTTCTCGGAATAAAAAACTTATTTGAACACGAATTTCACTTACTTGCTAAATCTGCTTCACAAACGCACACACTTGAAAGACAGCCTTGCATTTCAAACTTCACGTATAATTACTTGAAATTATGTCTACCATCTGACCATGCAATGCGTTCAATTTATGCAGGCATGAAAGACATGCAGCGCAAGCTCAAGTCAGTGGATTGTGTCCTGGAACTTCACGATGCTCGGGTATCCTTTTAAAAGCTTGAAATTACTTGGCAAAATTCGATTACGTCTGCCACAGGTCATTAAAGAAATGTTTCGGACAACTTGAAGATTCATCAGGATATCAATTCAAAGGTTTTTGTTTCTTAGCATCCTTTTCTAAAATGTTTACATAGAGACTTCATGTTGGCAGTGTCCTCTCATCCTCAATCTCACCCTTTATTTGCGATATGATGAAGAAAAAAAATACTTAATCGACCATGAAAGCTGGTGATCATACTCGTGCTTCCGTAGCAATATGCAGTTGGGAGCCAATCGCAGCGACCACTGCGCTATTGCATATGATTTGGGACCAGCTATTTGCATGCTGTTGGTTCCAGCGCCATTTCTTGTTTGGCCAGTATCAAGCGCTGCAAACCTCCACCTTCAGTTGAACTGCTGTCTTGTTTGGCATCTGCTTGCATGCCAGAGGCCACAGCCACTAGGTGATAATGCGTCTGTGAAGTAAACGCAGAGGCTTTAGCATGGAGCACTGTGGCAGTTACACTGTATGAGGGCTGATTGCTATGGCCTATTGCATTTCTATGGCCTATTTTCGCCTGTTGTAAACTCATGCTTAGTCTGCTGAACATATCGTAAGTGGCGCGAAGCTAGGAACATGAAAAAGGGCCGGAGGAAAGAGACAGAAGAGCGCCAACCTTGTTCAGCAATGTTCAGCAAACTAAGGCACCAACTCGCCCAAAAACAAGTTCTTCTACATGCTTAGTCATTTGGATGCCTGCTGGGGTTTCCAGTGACCATCACAGAACTCTCAAAGTGCTGTGCAATAAAGGATGAGAAAAATTCGTAGTGCCGTATGAGAATTTGTACTCTGGGCCATTTTACCTAACAATAATGGGTGGGAAAAAATTTCGCTAGTGTGCTTTCCCACATAATCTTCCCACACTCGAGGAGACTGGCCTACAAGCAAAAACAAAGCAAGAGCATATGAACTGGTGCGCCTACTACGTCCTTCGGGATTTCGGGCTTGCCACTTTGCAATCCTAAGCTTGACTGATCAACGTTGCCATGAGCTAGAGGTTGGCTACATTGTGTACGACAACCTATCACTCTATATCTGTTACAATGGACCCACAGATGACATAGATTCAGATATTACAGACCATTATTCTTGCAAGAGCTTGGTACATCTATATTATTAGGGGAACCAACAACTGGAAAGAATGTGTGATTATATCCTGGTGGAAATGAAAAGACTGTGAATTATAGTGACGGGTTCAAGCATTGTTTTCATGATTGGAGTAGGACAGGGATTTGTGATTTTTTAATTGCGTTTAAAAGCCGCAAAAATGCAGTATGCCACACAGCCTAATGTAAGAGCATTGATTATGCACTATGGTGTCATTCCATTTGCTGTATGTAGTCTGATGTTTTTATGCACACCATAATTAGTGCTCAAGGTTAGAGTATGTACCCACTCTATTCTGTGCTGCTTACGAGGTAAAAGGAGTTGGCACTGAGAAGTGGTGCTGCCTTCGTGGCAACTAGTGGAACATAATAATATCTGGGGTTTAACGTTCCAAAACCACAATATGATTATGACCTCTCACTGTCTGCAGCATGTATGTTGTGTACTACTTCACAGTTGCTGCAGATCGAAAAATTCTGATTATAAATGTTCCGCAGCGGTTTCTGCATTGGAATTCTGTTACTAGACACTCAGAGTGGTGAGCTTTTTCGTTGCACTAAAGAAAACAGGTGCCATAAAAATTGGTTGCCGGTCCTTTTAATGCAACAAATTCTGCTCTTAATAGTGATAGATGAAAATTATGGAAATATATTGTCTAAACGAGGTATATATAAGATACTTTGCTGCAGTGATGCCTGCATGCAGTAGTATGGTGCTGCAACTTTTTTTTGGCCACTCGCGGAGTGTTTGAAGATTTGCACTTGTTTTTCAAGGAGAAAGCACACTGGTGGCAGTGTTCCTTACTTTCACGCTTACCTTGGATTTTTTATGATTTTTGTAATCACTTCGAGGTTTCAATAAACCAAAAATAAATGGCAGTATGAGGAAAGTTCAGTCATTTCGAAGCATGCCATGGATCAGGTTTTGGGCAGTATGAACTTATAATAAAGCACACCTGTGGGCTGTAACGTAAAAAAAAGCCTACCTCCAGTATTCTCGCATGTCTCCTAGACTGTGCAGAATGGTCCAGTGCTTACTGCACATAATCTCGCACCTGTTATCATGCTATTGTTCTGTGTTCGTTTATTTATTTATTTATTTATTGAAAATACCTCAAGGACCCTGTACACAGGGTCTTACATGAAGGGTGGGAGAAACGAACAAGTTAACGTTCACAAAGCATCATTCAGTGTTGTTTTTGAAATGTGCATGGTTGACGTGGAGGACGATGTCTGAGGCAAGCTTGACAAAAAATTATTGTAGGTGGGTGGCAATGCGGGCACGGGAGGGTATGCGGCTTTATCATGACTGATGCGTTGAGAGATGTGGCGAGCTGGATTGTTGGGAGAACAGTTAGCCAAAACATGAAAAAATTTATGATAAAGTGAAAGTCTTGCAATTTTGTGGCGCATCTCAAGACTAGGTAGACCTGCTTTTTCCTTTAGGTTAGTTACACTAGTAGTGTACGAGTAATATAAATAAATATAATGGCATGGTTTTGTATTGATTCAATGAGATCACTTGGAACGCGTTCAGGGGGATCCCAGACAGAACAAGCATACTCTATTGGCTCGAATGAGTGTTTTGT
Organism: Rhipicephalus sanguineus; assembly: GCF_013339695.2. NCBI lineage: Eukaryota > Metazoa > Arthropoda > Arachnida > Ixodida > Ixodidae > Rhipicephalus > Rhipicephalus sanguineus. Next base: position 29,930 of record NW_023614486.1, read on the forward strand.
AAGCTAGTAATTTCACCGGAAGAGATGGATGCATGTGTTAGATTTCACTTGAGCTAACCCAAAAGTATGGTTAGCGTCATTAGTAATCTTGGCATAATCATGGTTATTGGTGAAAGCAGCAGTTTTTCCTTAACCATTGCTGATGGCAACAGGTTCCGTTGAGTGGCCGGAACCCGCACTTCCTGTCCATGATAGCGGCCATCAAGCCTCACGTCTTGCTTCTCAACAAGTCTGACCTCGCCGACCCCAACCACAAGGCGACCGTTGACCAGCAGTTGCGTGACCAGGGCACGCAGAACATCCTCCACATCCGCAGCACGGAGCCCATCCGCAACGTTGATAGGGTTGGTGGATCTCCGTGACCAACGCTGCGCAAGCCTCTTTTCCAATGCTTCCATTAAAAGGGCCGTGCAACACTTTTTCAGCATGGTCAAAAAACGCTGCCAATCGGTAGTCGAGGCTCCTGAGAACATGCGAGCCAAACATTATAGCGCAGCATGAGATCTGGAATCTACAATTAATTCTCAAACTCGGCTAGAAATCGCTCTTTCCTCTCTTGACAAATGATGCCATGAAACCAAGTGACCGCTCCATAAACACAAAGTCCTTTGAGCATCGTGAGCTACATAGCTACCACAGGATGCCTCCACGTGCAATCACACTGAAAGTAAGCCACACATTAAAAAAAAATGCTCAAAGTCATGACGCATGCCGACGAATGGACGTAGCTTCCCCCTTGTCATCCCCTCCCCCTTTGTGTAGCTTTCAGTGTGCTCGCTGGTATGAAAAGAGAGAGAAAGCGTTTAAAGCGTGCGACAGATCCATGTAACTCCGCTCGTACTTGACAGGTTCTGAAAATTCTTGCAGCAGTTGATTCATGAGGCAATAAAATTCTTTAATGAAGCCATTCGATCATTACTTGGGAAAGTGTTGCAGGGCCCCTTTAAAACACTGTAATGCACCAACTCATGATATATGCTAAACAGACCTAGATACTAGCTCAAATTTCTAATTTCAGCGCTGAGAACTGAATGCATTGTCTGTAGTGCTAGCATATTTTTTTCCATCCGCCATGGTAGGTTAGTGGCCGTGGTGTTGTGTGTTGTTAAAGGAGTACTGACGCAATTTCGAGGCATCGCAAAGATGCATTTTTATTTGATGAAGCAGCACACAAAAAAACACAATCACGCACACATAAAACACAGGCGCTCTGTTTGCGTCATTTTATGTGTGCGTGATTCTATCCTTTTATGTGCTGCTTCATCAAATATCGTGGCTCACCAACTAGCCTATCGGTACATACATTTTTAGTTTCCTTGGCATTCAGCGTTAATGCTCTCCACACACCTGAGCAGCACAACATGTATACAATCTTTAGTTTGATTTTAAAGTTTTTGGCGCCCAGCATCTGCAAGCCAGCACCGCCACAATGATCAGTATCATGACCAGACAACACAGTTCACTGATTTTGCAAATGCTGCATCCTGCATGCGGCCTAAATCGCCAGAATTGTTGGACAACATTCCACTCATCGTTCTTTATGTGCAACTGACAGCAGATGACAGAGCTGCTGCTAGCTAGTACGTCGCAAGTGGCTGTCTCCCCGAGATGTCAGACTATTGATTGATTGAAGCAACTTTATTGATGTCCACTGAAAACATGTCTACTATGAAACGGCACCCTCGATATTGAAGCCCAAAGTGTTTTTTTTTAAGGTAGCGATATTTAAAATATATTAAATGCATTTCCAGGCACCACAATACTCCTTTTAGCGCTCTTGACGCCAGTGTTTTTATTTAGAACAACAGGCCAATTAAAGTTCGTCTCAGTGCTTCTTTAAACTCGAGGTTTTGGGTACAATCGCAGTTGTGGTCTCTGCATTTAATGGGTGACGAAACACCTAAACGCTTGTGTACTTGCATTTAATTGTGTAGGTGATGCATTTTGCACAGCATGCATCATTTCATGAAAGTAACAAGTCGAAAGTCAGTAAACATGAGAAATATCAAAGCACCGGGTTCACTAAGTTATAGCTTCTTCTCAAAAATGACAGCTGTAGCACTTTTGTCAAACTCTGTTCATAAATAGGGAGTCTAAGGACAAAGTTTCTGTAAAACCTTTTTCGTAAACTGTAAATTTCATGCTGAACAGTGTGTGCAGCGGCCACAAAGGATCAAAATTTCTGAATAATTGTTCAGATGGGTGTCTCACCTGCAAAAGAAGGCTAAAATCAAAGGACACTGCTCACAGAACAAAATGAAACAACAAAACTTGTGTAATTGCTCGAGATGATCTTGTCGTGCCACTACGAATCTCGTGACTAAAGTTGACGCAAGTATACGAGCCAATATTTTGCTAATGCACCGTAAACTAGGGAGGGGGAAGCAAAAAGTACACGCTCCTTACTTAACCCTGACTTGATGCCTTTCGTTCCATGAGCATCTTACATGTGTAACTAATTTACGAAAGCATCTCTTTGGGCCAATGCTCACATGTGTATCTGATATGTGAAAACATACTGTGCAGATTGTGCCCATGGTTGCAGACCTGATTCGCCAGTCGGAGCGCTACAACCGACAAGAGGTGAGCGCTTTAGCGGGCTGTGTTCCACTTGCCAATGTGCCTCGATGAAGTGCAGCTAAGTGTGGCTCCACAGAGCTGCCCATGTTAAGACGTGCAGTGGACATTTTTTTACGTCAGGAATACAGATTCAGATTTGAAGAAAGCGTGCACTTCGTCACTGATGCTCTTGGGCAGACAAAGCTTCCGCATAACGTAATCGTAAACCTACACTAAACGCATGAACTGTGTATTTACGATTTAAAAGAAGTTGCAAAGAAACCCGAGAAGAAACTAAGAAGTGCGAATGTGGAACTTAGTACATCTCAAATTCCAACAGGATACAGTAGTGCACTGCTTCGAAACGGTTATAAACCTTAAAGTTTACGTGCTTGGAAATTATTAAGTTTGTTTCACACGATATCAGAAGTGTATGGAGCTGGCGAGTTTCACAAAAAAATTTTATATAGTTCAGAAAGGCACTCGTAGTCAATGACCACCAGTAAACAGTTGAATCACAGCAAATAAAATGTACATAATTTCGGATGACAAGTTAATGAAACACGTCTGGAAATTTTTGCTGAGTTCTCCATGCCCCTGAGGTTGCACAGTTCAAAAATCTCTTTTCTTTTGCTGGGTCAAGTTTTTTGTCACATGCAGTGCTGCAAACTTTCCGGAGTTTTTAGAGCACCTTTAATTGCTCTCTGTAAGTGCAGTCCACTCTTGCCGATGCCTTGTTGAAAATGATTTACCAACCACAGTCAACATTTCCAGAATGGAATTCAGGCGTCTTCGCAGACCACACACAGACATTGGCCTTGTGTTAAACAAGGCACTTTCTAGCAGTTGTGTTAGACAAGCGTTCCTGATAGCTTTACTTTATTACTAAAAGGTGTTCCCTTTCATAATGTACCATTCTGTACTTGACCTCTTGCAGGTACGACCATACCTCTCCCATATCAATGCAACAGTGCTGTGTGCAGTGCCATCTGATGGGAGATTTACGAATGCTTAGTTCTGTCATGAGGCAATGACTGGTACACCTAGGAGAAAAATTTAATTAGGCATACCATTGAGCTTCAATGTTAGTGTAGTACGTCTTTTTGCGTGCCTGTCTAGATGTTGAATCCGTTCATACTGTAACTTGTAATTATGTATTAAACAGTATTGTATAGTAATTCATGCAGAAATGTGTACATCCCAAGAGTTTGATTTAAAAGGTGTTGACTTTCTATTACGAAGTTGTCTCGCACAGCTTGATCGTTAGCGTGAAGCCACGTCTTGCAGTCTTTTCAATCTCTCAATACGCAGTGGGTGTTATATCGACACAGCAGTCGATTAAACACAAAATGTGTTTTGTAGACGCATTAAAAAGGTACATGTTTTTACTAATGTCCACTGACACTTATCAACAGTTCATCAAGTTAGTGTCACTACAGTCTTGCTGTTTGTTCTGACCAGGGCTTAAAGTCTCCCTTCATTGGAGGGGTGCCCTGAAATAGCGACAATATATATGTGTGTGTGTGTGTGTGTGTGTGTGTGTGTGTGTGTGTGTGTGTGTGTGTGTGTGTGTGTGTGTGTGTGTGTGTGTGTGTGTGTGTGTGTGTGTGTGTGTGTGTGTGTGTGTGTGTGTGTGTGTGTGTGTGTGTAGCATCGGACGCGTTATTCAAAGGTCGCAGGTTCGGTCCCTGCCGGCAGCAAGTTATCTTTTCGTCCACTTTACTTTCTTCACATTTATATCCCAATTATCACAAATAACATCTCCTATACTTTCCTTGGCATTATTGTCTGTTAGTTCTCAATAATATTCCGTCTAACAAAGAAAAACGAGCCCTTAAAAGCCATCTTCTTTCTTTTATATATATATATGTGTGTGTGTGTGTGTGTGTGTGTGTGTGTGTGTGTGCGTGTGTGTGTGTGTGTGTGTGTGTGTGTGTGTGTGTGTGTATAGCATCGGACGCGTTATTCAAAGGTCGCAGGTTCGGTCCCTGCCGGCAGCAAGTTATCTTTTCGTCCACTTTACTTTCTTCACATTTATATCCCAATTATCACAAATAACATCTCCTATACTTTCCTTGGCATTATTGTCTGTTAGTTCTCAATAATATTCCGTCTAACAAAGAAAAACGAGCCCTTAAAAGCCATCTTCTTTCTTTTATATATATATATGTGTGTGTGTGTGTGTGTGTGTGTGTGTGTGTGTGTGTGTGTGTGTGTGTGTGTGTGTGTGTGTGTATGTATGTACTCTCGAAGAAAAGATCGCATAGCAGCAATCTTTTCGCCGCAAAACCGATGCTGCTGTGGCCTCAATCATGGGCCGCTGGAACGCGGTGTGAGCTGGCATACCGAAGAATAAACGCAGGATTTCTAGATATACCGGTCAAGATCCACTTTCGCGGTTGTATTATCCAATTATGGGCAAAAATGTGATCGTATTAAACGCATTAAACTGCATTATTTTCAAGGGATGTTGGCCGGGAATACAACAAGAACGTATTATGCAGAATTATATCAACGAGATTCCACTGTGTGTATGTGTGTGTGTGTGTGTGTGTGTGTTTGTGTGTGTGTGTGTGTGTGTGTGTGTGTGTGTGTGTGTGTGTGTGTGTGTGTGTAAGTTAAGCGTTAAGAGAGGTGTTTGCGATGGTCACAGCGCAGTGAAGCCAACTGTCTCTGGAACTGAACAAATGTTTATGATTTTTATACAAATACATATATTATTCCAAATGTATTTCAGCCATTTATTCAACATGTCAGTCCAATCAAGCAAAAAATGAAATTGTTTTGGGAACGATTTTTCAAAAATAACTCGGGATGTAAACGCTCAAAGATATGTGAGCTCAAAGTAAGTAACATTAGTTGACTCACTGAATTCAGAACCTCAGGCACGACAATGCTATATTTTATTTTCACTACCACTTGCCTAATAAAGTAGGCAAAATACGTGCATCTTTGCAATTACAGACTTGTGATTTACTACTAAAATATTGAAAATTGAGTGGCAAGTTAAAGAGACCAAGGTGAACCGTTACTGATTCTCGAGCAAGTAGCTTCACACTCAGGTGACTCGTGAAACAGTATGCCGTGCCAAGATGTCTTGCTCTGTCGAACAGGGTGGTGACCCGTGGTTTCAGGAGGCGTTGCCCGTGGTGTTCATTGTCTCAGTGAATTGCATTCAGCAGTACGACGATACCTGTTTTCTTCCGTTTTACTGACAATTCTTCAACCAAACATTGGCAATTAAATCATCATTCGAAAAATTGCAGAGTATAATTTCCCACACAAAGCACCACTGCCGAAAAAATTCACCTCCAGCACTTGACAAATGGGTGCCGCAGTGCCACTGTCGGACTGTCGAGAGGGAGCCGGGCCCCTCCTTAAAGCATGGAGGGGAGGCTGCCCCCACCCCCCCGACTTTAAGCCCTGCTTCTGACCTAAACTTAAAACTAGCTGCCGCACAGAAGTGGACTTGCATTGCATTATGGATTTGTTTATATCTTGCTAGCCAACACAGCTTCACTCTTATCTTCATTGCAGGCGTTCGACTACAACATCATGGTGATTGGTATTCCAAATGTTGGCAAGTCTTCCCTGATCAACGCCCTCCGGAAAATGCATCTGGGCAGAAAAGGTAAGCAGTGTTTGTTGGTAGCTTCTCCAATGTGGTTGCTTTGGTATGTTGTTTTATTGCGATAGCAATTATATGGACAGTCTCGGCTGATTTTTGCCGTCGCCGTCGCCGCCGTCATGCTGCGTATATGTATAAGTATGTATATATACATCAATATCCCAAAGAAAAATAAATCAGAAAAATGCTTCCGAAGCACGGAATCGAACCAGCGACCTCTGAATTCGCAGCGCGGTGCGCTAAGCACTACTCCACAAAGCGTACATACCTCTGGCAGCTAACGGCGAGCCTTATATACACACCCTTTACCGTTTGCAGCCCTCCGAGACGGAGGCGCTTATAAGCGTTTCTTCATTACCAGCGAGATGGCGCTAGGAGCGCGCGGGGGCGCACTTAAAGGCGTCGGCCAGCTCTCTCGCTTCTTCTTATATTTGCGCAGCGAGAACCTTGCCCTTCCGCTGTCTGCTCGCGCGGGCGCTCGAACAAACTACCGCAGTGTTCATGATTCTCAGCAGATCGAGCTACGTGGTAGCTCTCACAGCGCGTCGCGTGCGTGTAGCTAAAAGCGTTTCAGATGTCGTGCACGTAACGTACGTGTACTTTTCACGTTTGCGTATGAGAAGTCCCTACGTACGTGAAATTAAAACTCTAGTAGCTGCCGGGTAGTGATGGACGCACGGTAGTCGCAGCGCGTCCATCACGGGCCGCTTTTCTTGCTATCGCATTCATTGCTTCGCCCTTGCGGCGAAACTGACTTTTTTTATCTATGATTTATTTTTAATGAATATAAAAAAGAAACGGATTGATGATGGTGGCAGCTGCGCCTTTTCACATAACAACGATGGTTGATAGTAATAAAAGTATGAACTAAAGGTGAAAAACGGCATTATTTGGTAAATGCCTAAGTGGAATGAGCTAATGAGCATTAATGAAGTACTACTTTATAATCTCAGACAACACTGTGAGCACAAGTGGCAACACAAATCATATCGATTACAGTGAAACCTCGGTGATACGAATCTCACGGGACCACCAAAAATATTCGTATCATCCGAAATTCGTATCACCAGAAAGCATGGAAAATTAGCACACGACACAAGAAAGCTGGCTGCATTTTCATTTATTGTTTTACAGGGCCGCAGCAACGTCAGGAAGAACCCTGAATGATTGTCAGTTAAGTTTTTAGATGTCGACAATCATACCAGAACTCGTAAATATACGGCCCGTACGCGCGTGTTTAACCCCTTAACTGCTTTGGACGAGCAGAGCTCGTCCTGCCCAAACTGTCCCCAAACTGCTTTGGACGAGCAGAGCTCGTCCTGGCGGTATAGGTACTCCCCTCTCACGTTCAGGACAAGAGGCGTGCTTCTACAGCTTAAATTGCATGTAATCCACCAGATGGCAGCATTTACTTGGCAATTTATTTTTCTACTTCGGAAAGAGCGCGGTTTTTGTATGAAAAGATGGCTTACGGTGGCGGCCACCCATGCATAACTGGCTCGTCAACACGAAAAAGAGGCTTTTCGTTTTCGTCATCTTCTTCGAGTGATGATCATTCGGATACAGATGCTTATCTTGTGTCCGGAAGTGAAGACAGCGAAGCCGGTGAATTGAGCATCTCCTCCGGTGATGATGAAAACAGCTCGGAAGCGAACATCGCGAGTGCTTGCCAGTGGATCCTGCTTGATGCGGACAATCCTCCTGTGAAGCCTCCTCGCTTTCCATTCTTGGCCATTCCAGGCAAGACTTTCAACTTGTCATTGCCAGATGACCTTATGGAATATATTCAGCAGTTTCTTCAAGTGTGCTTCGTTTGCTCTCGGAAGCGAGGAGAAAACGGGAAAAAATTGAGAAAGGAAACTCGCTTTTGGTGCAGGAGCTGCAACAGGCCCCCTTGCGTTCTTCTGTGTTTTGATTTGACTAAGTATGTGGTAAAAATATTTTTTCAACATCGACAAGCTGCTTTTTAGTACAATAAGATTCGAAATCAGCAATAAAAAAAATAGGCAGTTTTGGTCGGGACATTTTCAAAAAAATAAAGCACTTAAGGGGTTAATTAATGAACCAGGTGCGTTGTGGCCCGCGACAACAGTAGCCCCTTCCAAATTTTAGTATGCTTTCTTGCATGACAGTGGAGCACTGCAGCGAAAGTAATAGAAGAAGCGCTTTGACGCGATCAATCAAGGACACAGAATTACAGAACCACGGTCCTGTGTTATGATTTTCTTATCGCGGAGGTGTTGCGGATATTTTTTGCGAGATTTACGGCCGTGGCAGCACAAGTGTGACCTCAACGGTCGCGCACGTTGACGTTGTGAGGCCTGACTCCTTCGCCAAGACCGCCCTCGCCTTTTTTTGGTCCTCGTCCACCTTTCATGGGATGTCTGGTGCACGAGGCAGGCACGTGTAAATACAGTACAACGACAGCAGCCCGCGTCGACGCGTTAGAAAAAAAAAGAACATGTCGCTAATGTCCCCTGTAATCTAAACGCGAAAATACACGGAGACACATAAGAGCCTCAAAGATTCGCGCACACAATCTCGGAGGCCGTGACGCGTCTCTGAGGGTTTATTTTGACCATAAGAAAAGTGTTTTTCTTACACCGTGATTCTGACGATTTGGCGGTGCGGCGTGCATGCCCATGCTTGCGTTCCCGCGCTCGCACGTGCTTGGCGCGTCTACCGCGACAGCGCAGACAGTACCTCTTCGTACCGGGGCGGTAGCGTACGTTCGTATCAAACGTCGCTGGGTAAAAATCGGTTCGCAACAACCGTACTCCATTACATTACAGGCCAATAGGCCTTGGCCGGGACCAACGAAAAATTCGTATCACCCCGAAATTCGTATGAGCTGTGATCGTATCACCGAGGTTTCACTGTAACTGTGGTCTATCATTTTTATAGCTTTGCTGTTCTAGAAACTTGTTTATGCATGCGTGTGTTTGGTCAAGAATCGGCCTGAAACATAACACTTTAGTTCGTAAGCAATTTTTAACTATGCCGTTTTCCTCACCGTATAACAGGCAGCTTTTTTCCTGGCTAAGAGCTGCACAGCGGCTTCCATAACAGGTCAGGATGCCTAGTATTAAGAACACACATACAGTAACGTTGCCTCAATGTTTCCTGTGTACAGTGCCTGAAAGTCTATGTTATATATCACACACCATTGGCATAACATTGCTGAAACGACACGTTATCTCCCAGCGTTGCCTGGCGATCCGAAAAGAGGACATTAGCAACGTTCTGGAAACATTGCCCACTGAGATTTGGGCACATGTAGGCAACGTTCAAGCAACGTTCTGCGTTACTTGGGTTACTGAGTGTGTATATAGTAATGCCATTTCCGAAATAAACAGGCATACAGACAATGAAAATACATAAGTAACCTCGAGGATTTGAGTTTGATTCCCATCCATGGCAGCCATGTTTTGATTGGGATGAAATGCAAAAACACCCGTGTAGTACTTGGCTTTAGGTGCACGTTAAGGAACCATAGATGGTTGAAATTAACCTGGAGTCCCTTACTACATTGCACTTCGTAATCATATTGCGATTGTGGCACATAAACCTTACAATTTATGTTTCATGTGTAATAATACATACATGCTGTAACACACATACATAGAAGCAATTCTGATTGTGGCACATAAACCTCACATTTTAAACTTCTATGTCTAATAATACATGGATGGTGTAACGTACTTACAGAGAAGCAACACCACATGGCAAGCTTCATTACGCAAGACAAGGCACGCATAGATGTGTATGATGCCCATAAGTACAAGAAGTGGATCGCATTTACATAGCTTTCAGGTGTAGCGTATACCTGGTCTGTCATGGTGAAGTGATCTAACATAAGGTTCTTATGGAGATATTCAGCCAGGTGTTCATCATCATTTTGATTGAAACCAAGTAAATCAGTGACTAATGTCTGTTGTTGCACATGTGTGACAACTAAAGTGAAAGCCACTTATAACAACATTTGTTATAAGTCAGAATACGGCAGTACAAGAAAAAAAAAGTGTTCGCAAGAACCGCATGTGACTAAACAATTTGACCACTAGTACCAGCATAAGTTTCAATTTATTGCCTCAGTTTTCCTTTGCGGCGGAAGCGAAACTTTGTTATATTGAAATCGCTTGTAAACACGCTTTGTTGTATTGAGGTTAAAAATATGTTATGCTCTATGGACAAGAAATTGTAAAAAGCTAAATACTTTGTTACATCAAGGATTGCGTTACCTTGAACTTTGTTGTATCGAGGCTTAAACGGGTACTCACACGAAAATTTTCAGTTGTCGTTTTTTTCCGTCAAGTGAAAGGCCTAGCCCTCAAAAGCCCAGAAAACGGGTACTGGTAAGTGTGAGTGCACCCTGAAAAAGTAATTACGGTATTTTTTTAAAAGCTAGTTTCAGTTCCTACTGTACCCTGACGTCACTACATGGTATGAACTTCTCGTCATGTGCTCATGCAAGATATCGTGCCGTGTTTATGGCCACTCCGTTCCTGGCTCCGTTGGTGAGGTACAAGCGGCCATTTTGGAAGTTTTGGTGCCTGACGTCATCACAACTAGCCATACTGGTGCGTGAAGTCACCAGAATTGACACCTTAGCCTGACACCACGCTAAGTTGATGTCAGTAGGTGCGCCTGCGAAAATGGACTCTAATGTGAAAAGGAAATATTGTATCAGCATTTACTGAGCTTCACACTCGCACAGAGCCGTCTCTGTATACAGGAGATTTGTATGGCAGAGTAAACTCACCTTCAAAAATTCGTGTCGGTACCCCTTAAACATTTAAAACGAGTATCGTTTCAAGTGGGTTTGAATGTAAGTTGTAAAGCCAGCAGCAACAGTGGCAGCGGTAGCAATAACCTGTCACACCCGTTCTTGCAGGTCCCGCCACGCGCGTTGGTGCCACAGCTGGCGTCACCATGCGTGTCCTGGAACGCATCAAGGTGGGCCACCTGTACTGTGCCATGTATAAGCTATATAGCAATACAGCACACAACTCATGGCTTTGTTGTAGCAACAGGCATCTCTGGAATTACGGTTATACTGCTACTACTACTCACTTGATTTGTGCGAGAATATTAAGGCGAAAGCCTTAGATGCTTCATCACAAACGAAAATTGACCGTTGGCGTCCCGCGTCGGTGGCGTCAACACGTGTGATGCAAGAAATCATCATCTGATGATGTCATCACGACGCCACAGATTGCCAAAATTTGTGATATCATCATGCCATCACGTGATGCCGTCACCACATGACATTGTTGCTTGGTCAGAGGTGGGCCGATCACGAAGGCAGTGCGAAACTAGGTAAGGTGCAGAAAACTTGCAATGCCTTCGATCCTGGAGGCAGTGCAAAAGCATGTTAGATGCAGAAAGCTTCGAAGGGGGGTGGGAGAGCATGAAGACATTGACTGAGAAGATAAAGAACAAGATGGCTTTCGTCTTCGAGTTGTCTTAGGTGAATGCATAATGGACCCTGTGAAATCTTTCATTTTTTTTAAGATTCTTGATCGATTTTGATTAAACTTGCTTAGTTTATGTACACTTGTGCGCTGATGTCAAATACTGTCCAATTATTTTTCTAGTATACTATGTAGTTATTTTTAATATAAAAACATTTCATGTGCCTTTTTGGGAGCAAGATATTTCCTTAACTGAGGTACTTACACACAGTAAATCAGCATATCACAATAATCTGGAATGGGAACTGCATGCAGTAGTGCAAAAATAGACTTCCTCAACCAATTTGAACAAGTGTTACGGTATTTTGAACGTTCGAGAGTGAGTTGATGTTAAGCTGGGATTTTGCTCACGTTCTAGACTGATGAACGGCTTTAATTCCGCTGTGAACACTCTACCACCGAGTCCTCCGTTGTGTTCCAACTTGTACTTTCAGCGATAAAGGCATCACACTAAGCGACTTTCAAGGCTTGAACAACAGATTTGGATTTCATTCTTGATTCTTGTGCACTACTAAGTAATGTTTTTAGTAGTATTTAGTAGTAGGTGACCACTAGAAGCCAAATAACCTGTGTTTATTGAACGTTAAGTTACTTTCTGTTTTTCTTTTTTGCAAGAGAAGCGGAATGGCCTTTTATGACTTACTGCGTTTTAGTAGAGCCAGATAACTAGGATGCCATTGCATGCCATTTTATTACGTTAGTTACATTGACATAGTGGCAGCATTCTCTATGTTTTCAGTGCAGCCTCTTATCTGGTGGTCACTTGACTGTATGATTGACGCAAATCATTGCATATGATTGCAGATCAGCGAGGACCCACTGATGTATCTGTTGGACACGCCTGGCATTTTGAGTCCTGCCACAAATGAACCCCAAACTGCGCTGCAGTTGGCACTGTGCGGTAAGCTGGCAGCTGTGTTGATACCCTTTCCTGTTATCATTTGAGTATGGTACAAAAAGACACTGAAAGGCGATGTGGTACTTAACCTGCACCCAAAGCGCTGCGCATGATTGTTTTCACATTTTGCACCAATCGGAATGCAGCCACATGAACCCACAAGCTTGTGGTCATTAGTAAAACATCACAGCCACTACGCCAGGTCAAGTGTGAATGTTTGAGAAAAAGCTTCATATGAGCTTTTTTCTGCTAGAAGCCAGTCCGTTTCTGCCAAAGTGATAAAGAGGAACCATGATGTAATGAATGCAGATACTGTAACAAACTGTAGTGAAGATGACAAATGCTGGCAAATCATCACCACCAGTGCCAAGACTGAGATCGTTGCTTGTGCTTGACTCCATGACCTGTTTTAACCTTCGTCTTAGCTACAATCACAACCCAATATAAATGCGTGACATTTCTCGCCGATACCAACATGTGACAAATACATGCCTATAGCTAAAGCTGGATATGTAACAGACATTTTCATTTCAAATGAACCTTCGTTATAACAACCTGCGACACAGCATCAGACTGTATAAATTTGGAGGTTTCTCATTTGGTGTGATTTAGAAGAAACGTGACGATTTGAATTGAGTCAGTGCATTGAGCTTGTGAATGTTGTAACTGATGGCTTTTGGCATGTGAAACGGCATAGCCCACAATGTGTCTGTGCGCAGGCTGCATGCTGGACCACTTGGTTGGAAACGTTCTAATGGCCGACTACCTGCTCTACTGGCTCAACCAGCAGCATAATTACAGGTGGGCATCGTGGTCTGATGCATTGCAAAATGCTGTCATCACTTGGTCTTTGCACAGGATTGTTTGTCATATGTTGAACTCGCTGAATCAAGTGGCTTGTGCTGGCTGTTCTCACATATGAGAGCTCATGTTAAATGGGTTGCACAGTCACAAAAAAGCCGCTTACCAGGTTTGAGTATTGCAAACAAACAGGAACGACGCATATGGATCACTCGGTGGTGACGGTGCCTACAAAGTATGAAACAACTGTGTAGCGGTAAAACATGTGAAGTTTAAATGAGACGCGCTTCGAGAGGGAGTGTAAGCCACACGCATGCCTGCTTTGTACAGCAGGCATTTCTTGGAACATCACTCACCGTGAATGCAACATCAGTCTATCAATCATTCAATGCAGATTGTGCGATTCCACCACTTGAAATACACCACGAAGCAAAATAGGGAGAAAAAGGGAGGCAGGGCCTGTCATGTGAGCATGATGCACTCCCTTGGCCACTTGCAGATGCTAGCCTAGGCATAACGGGAGAGGGTCTCTGTTTACTGTGACTCTGCCTTCCTGGTGGCATGGTCACAGGTTCGACTTCTAAATTCTGCGATAGTGATGTGATTTGAAAATTACTTTTGGTAAAACTATCCTTAGGCAATGCCTTACAACTTCGAGTGCACCACCAAAATTTGCAGCGGGGCCTGATTATGGGCCTCTTAGAACACGTCGACATACTGGGCTGGGAGTGTCAACTTGCCTATCTTTCAATGGAAAATGTTTTTAACATGCAGTCAAATACAAAAGTATACAGACCACGGGATTTGATTGAAAGTTAAGTACCTCTACAGCCTCAGGATGCATTCTGAGGCTTGCTTGTCGGATTTCTGCACCCACTAGTATATGTAGAGTTTGTGCCTGGGCCAAGGTAAATAAAAATGAATTGCAACGAAGTGCGACGATGCGACAAACGGTGTTTTTGCTAGCTGTTTCCTCATACAATACATACCGGTAATTTTGTTGTTGAAGCTTAGTTAAACATTTCTGGACATCCTTGTACCCCATTACTGAAAATGGGTGGGAGAGTGGTGTATCGCCGTCCGGATACACCATCTAGTGTAGACAAAGGCGCGTATTGCATAGTGCCGGAGCACTCGTTGAGCACGTCAGACCAGGCCAAGAATGGGGAGGGGACTCTATTCAGCGAGAGTGCGTGTAACAATGGGGTACAGGTAATGACCATTGTGCGGCGCTCCGTGACATACCACAAGAAAGGAAAAATGTTCGGGAGTCAACATAGACTCCAAGATTAGTAACATGAAATGCGCGACACCACAGAAAGGTCTGTGATGTCGTCTTCAAAAATAGCTCTATCAGGGAAGGTAGTATAATACTTTATTTCTTAAGGGAAAAAGAAGAAAGATAAAATTGTACACCAACAACTACACTTGTCTAGCCACTCTGTGTAGGATAAAAAAGTAGCCTGTCACATTATCTGGCTATTTTTCCACTGTTGCAGTTACGTCGACTACTTGGGGCTAGATGGACCGTGTGACGACATCCGACTCGTCCTGTACAAGACGGCAATCAACATGCGTGTTGTCAACAAAGTGCGCACCTATGAAGGTACGTGGGGACAAACATGCCACTTCATTTTTTGTGATAATACATGAAGTTTGGTGTGCCAAAAGCTTATAGCGGAGATGACTCTTAGCGTAGACAATTCACCACATTTCCAAATCTGCCACTTGTTTTGTCGGTGTTCGCGCTGTGAAGCAATGTCCTATTAGTGGTATACATGTGCAGACTGCATTGTGTGTATGGATATCACACAAGTCTGTCTGCGCATGAGAATGCATGTGCATATTTGCACATTGTTTTAACATAAATGCAATGTCTCATAACGGAGCAAGTTTAATCTAGTATATTTAACTAACTAGCACCTAACAACAGAGCAGCAGTGTAGATGTCCCTCCTGTGTCCCTGTCGAATCTCCATTGTAGCATTCTCGATGAATTCCACCATTTGGAACAAAGTGCAGAGTTAAGCTAAACTTATTCGTGGTGGCACTCCAATGCACGAAAAACAGTTGTCACACTGACACATCACCTCTTACTAAGGCAGTAGATGTAGACAAATACTGCCAAAGCTTTACATCTATGCTCTGTGCCATGTCTTTGAGCGACATCAATTGAAATTCATATCACGAAGCAGCAAACAAGTAACCGCTTTGACGCAAGTTTGATGGTATTGTACATAATCATGACCTTGGTTGTGACAGTAGCTGACCTTTCCGTGACCTGTCTGACCTTACTGTGACCTTGGTGCTTTTAGTGACCAAGTTTCAATCCTTCTGATGGCAAACTCCACTGGTTATTCGAAAGAGTTACTTAGTTTCTAACCTCGAATGTATTTTTGTATCACGCTGAGGTATTGATCAGGTGGCAACAGTGATAACAGGTCAGAGATTGCAAGGTGGGTCAAGAAAATAAGCGAAGTCACTTCTCGTTCCAGGGTGGAGCCTGCGCCCCAACCAGGAGGCGGCGGCGGTTAACTTCATCCAGGGCTTTCGGCGGGGTCTTCTCGGCAGGATCACGTTCCTGCCAGATGCAGGAAACAGCATGCTGGATGCTGCAAGGCAACCCAGTGCTGCATAGCATCTGAAATCATCAGTGCTGCATAGCATCGTGAACTTGAAACCACTGTGTGTGCATCGCAGATTCCCTGTGCGACTTTGCCACCTGCCATTCTTTGTAACAAGAGCCACAGCCCCTTCACACTAGTACGGGGGGGCTCACAAGAACTGTGCCCCAGATTAGAGAGATGACAGCATAAAGGAAAATCCAGCGGTTTGGATTTCTTCTACCGTGGGCCAATTCATTGTGTCAAACCCCCCGGCAGTCAAGCATCCAGTTAAGTTCCATGGATTGCTGCAAGGCTCGTTTAACATGTCACTGTTTTTTAAGGCACGAAAGCCCACCTATAGAAGCCGTTGCCATGTTGCTGGAGCCTTCGACTGGACAACAGAGGCGCATCTGCATTGGTCTGAAGATGGAACCCAGCTTGTCCCATCATCGTCTTGGTTTCGTCTACTGCAGGTCTTTCAGTTTGTCAATGCATAGTATCACCTGGCCCGGCTCATTGTGTTGTTACTACAAATACGATGTTTATCTGCATTATTAGCTGGAAACATGTGGGAAGATAGGCTAGATGTGCCTTTGTCGAAGATGGCAGCACTCTGGACGCATGGAGGACATCGCTGTGCATGTGATGGTAACATAGTGGGAAGCTGTTCCTCCAGTGCAGTAGTAGTCAACTAGTCGTGACTGCAATTCTGGACGCACCATTTGCGCTCATGTGAACACGATTGGTGCTGCACCTTCATGGTGTAGCGATTTCCGGCTCCCAAGCAAGACAAGGTAGTTCTGGGAAGTGAGACGTGGTGCTGTAGTTTTGCTAAGAGATGACCATTATGAAACAGGTTCTAAATAGGTAATACCAGAAGCTGCAGTGTCCTTGGTATTTCTTTTCTTAACAGCAGAGCTGTTTAAGATTTTCGTTCGGCCGTCTCGCACGACCAGAAAACTATGCTGTGCCTAGCACGTGCAATGCAGTAACATGGCCAGCACACGCTTTCTTTGTCGTCATCTTAGCACTGACCATAAATAAAGACACTTTGCTCTTGGCGACGTACATTCGAGAAATGTGGATAGTTACAGTACATTTTTCTGTATTGCCTAGTAATTTTGCAGATAAGGCCTGTGGCCAGCACAGCCGTTGAGGTTATGATGGATCTGCATTGTAAGCGTTTCTTCAATATGTGTGCCTTCTGAAGAAAAAAAGAGAAGCACAGAACAGATAAATGAAAGAGAAAGGAGAGAACGAAACAGAGAGGAACAGAAAGAAGATCTTGCTAATTAAGAATGTACTAATTAGGATAATGCTAATTAGGATAATGCTAATCAAGACCATGCTATGTAGGATAATGCCAATTAAGACTATGCCAATATCTAGGTCAGCCACAAGCTCCGCTGTTTGTCCAGCCTTGCACCACTAGTGCAAGCTGCCCACATTGTTTATTGAGACAGCAATTAATTATAAAAATGTTCCAAACTAAAAGTTGCCATGCCATTCCAGTCAGAGTACGGTGCAGGTCGGTGTCCTACCATCATGCCCCATGCACTGTAAGCTGTGGGATCAAAGAAGCCAAGTGAGCAGAGATGCCTGGTCACTTCGCGCGTGCAGTCTCCGCGTGCTCGCTGCTGGAGGTCATGTCGCTCATTTTTTGTTACCACTCTTCAATGCGTCAGCGTTGAAAGTCTTGTGTTCACCACCTCACCACGCTCATCATTTGAGTTAGCGAACATTTACCGCAATATGTAGGGCAAATAAAAATATGAAATTTGCTTGGTGCAGGTGTCTAATGCATTGCTATCAGTGTTTCACATTTCAGGCGAAACTGACTTTTTTTTTTTCACGCCTTTAGAGGGGTCTTGCAACAGTTCCTCAAACCTTGGAACATGCTGGAGTGTGGTGCCATTCACTGAATATAGATGTTAAAAAATTTTTTGACAAGTTGCCCAACAATAATGATGTAAAAGAGTGTGACTTCGGTAATGTTTACCTCATTCAATTGACTGAAGACCATACTGCCACCAAGCTTGCAGAACGCAAGCGAGCTGAAGGCAAATGTTGGCACATTTCCAGAACTACTGTAGCTCAAACTGCATCTGCGACAGGTGAGGCTGTATGCATTGCTAATGCTCACTTGTCAGAAGCATTCTGCCAAGAACCTCATTGCAAACTCGTAGCGTCTGCAATTGCTTTGGTTTGCCTCTGACGCTCATGTCCGAGAGATTGCTGCTCCTTACTAATAGTGATACCGTGGAAAAGGCTTCATATACTTACTAAGACGGTCAACTGGAGTCGAACCTGGTGAATCATTTTTCTCATTAGGGAGACGAGTAAAAAGGCAGTGCTGCTCAGCTGCACTTAATGATGTTCAAAACCCTTGACATGTTTGAGGCATCGATTAGGAGCGAATGGTTTGGCCAAAATACCATCTACAGGAAAGACAGAAAATGCAAGCACTGCTAACCACTTAAGGGGGGACCCTGCTTCGGAGACATATTTCTTTGTTTTTGAGTACATTGTTATGAAACTTTCGCAGCGTATGTATTTTTATGTCCTGATTTCAAATATGCAATTATTTTTTTAGTACACTATGCTGTTTTCAAAATATCAAATATTTCATGTATATTGTTGGGAGCAAGATTTATTTATAAATTGTAAGAGTTATAAAGCAAATCAGCATATCACAATAAACTGGAATGAATACCGTTTGCAATAAAACAAGAATGGATGTTCTAGGCCCAATTGAACAAAAGTTATAGTACGTTGAACACTTGGCAAGTCAGCGATGTCGAGCTCGGTCAAACTGGGATCAAGCTGGGAATGTTCAACATACCATAGCTTTTGTTCAAATGGGCCTAGAACATCCATTCTTGTCTTATTGCATACAGCATTGATTCCAGGTTATTGTGATAGGCGGATTTGCTTGATAACTCTCACAGTTTAGAAATAAAGCCTGCTCCTAACAATACAAAAACTATTTAATAGTTTCAAAACTACATATTGTATTAGAGCAATAATTGCATGTTTGAAATCAGCACATAAAAATACATAAGCTGTGAAAGTTTCATTATGATACACTCATAAACAAGAAACATGTTTCACAAGCAGGGTCTCCCCTTAATCTTACGGCTACCAGAAATTTGAGATAATCTCGATATACTGCTGTAATTTCGTTTTCAGGACATTTTTTATTGCATAGCCATACTAGTCTCTGCATTCCTTTGATAAATTTAGTAGCCAGTGCCATTGCTTTCCGTCATTCCTGCGAGACTATACTGGCTGAACTTGCCAATATATGTCAACTGTCCCAACAAAAAAATTTGGGGGATGCTTAGCACTTTCTAAGAATGTGAAGGAAAGCCTTCTTGGACCTGTGTATCTGCTGCTGAAGTTTTGTCTGAATTGGTGAACTTTATGATGAACGCTCTGCTGATGCGCTGTTGAAGTTTATGTTCAACTTAGCACTGATGTCCTGTCAAACTTCGTGGCAGTGCTCTACAAACAGATGCACACAAGTTCACTTTTCAGCATTTTGCAACCAGCTGTCTGTAACAGCAAACACACGAATTATGCAGTCACATAGCCGAAAGTGATAATAAATATGACCTTTTTATTATTTAGGGCTTCCAGAAAGAAAAACTTCAGACAACTTGTTGGTCTGCCCTAACTTATTCGATGCTAGGTGGTGAGTGATGCTGAGGCATGTCCGGTGCTGTAATATGCAGACAAGAAGCAGTCTACTCAAGACGCCAGGGTCGACAGTGCTGCTGGCTGAACAGATTATCAAACATGGGCCAAAATAATGTAAGGATTCCCTTCAGTTTGTTTTCAAGCAGCCGATGATAAAATGTGCATCGTCGTGTCGCTCGAACTGATGAAGTGCAGAAAGGAATACAATACTAGGGAAACAGAATCGTTACATTATCCTGGCCATGCCCTCTATTGCAAAAAGGCGTCGGGGAGGGGGCACGCACAGGCTGCCGGAAGCTTGGGAACAAAGTTTTATTTGCCCGCCGGTTGAAAACCGATATGTACAACCCAACAATATACAAAAGAAACAAAATAAGGCAGCCCGCCTGCTAAAAACCTGGTAGCGGTGTGACACAAAAACTTGGGTGACACTAAGGAGGCGGGGGAGAGGCAGCATCCCTTCCCCCCCAAACCCTCCTGGACTAAATGCAGGGGAGAGAAAGTGGTCTGCTCGCTAGCCGTCGCTGCATCTCCCGTGTCGGTCAACCCCTTTCTCCGCGGAATCCCTCGCGGTCCGCAGCGCATGACGAAGTCCGCTCTCCGTCGTGCGGCGCACCCACAAAAGGCACAAACGGAACCGGTCCCCCCTGCCCCGCCTTCACGAGGAGGCCTGTGTCCAGAGAGGAGGTAGAGAAAGGGCCCAGGGGAAAGGGTTGAGAAGGTTCTCGCCGGACACGACGACATCCCCCGCTTTGAGCTCCGGCCCAACACCGTCCTCGGAAACTCGCCGTCGCACGCCCCACTTCCCCCACTGGCTGTAAGAGCACTTCATCCCAACGTTTCCCGCAACGCTTTCCTCCGACACCGTTTCCGCGTCGTGCATATCGGCGTCCTATCAGTGTATCACGGTGCTTCAGTGTCGCGTTCTGACCTTGCAAGGAGTGAAGAACTGCGGTGAATGCATATTTGTGTACCAAGACTCTCCTCGAAACAAGCACGCGACTCTACAATGAAGCGAGACAAAAAAGAGTGCACTCAATTTTTTTTTTTCTTCCATTCTCGTCTCCCCATTCCCCAAAGCCCCTCCGAGAGTCTGTTGCAGCAGCGCCCGCACGTGCCCCAAACATTCTAAAAATAAAGCAGGGTGGGCCCCTACCAAGATCCTCCCACATCCTCCACCGCTGAAGGAAAAAAAAAAAAAGAGATACGCGCGAGTGTCCACTGTCACAGCAGCATCACTGTTCTCAACAGCACTTGCACACATATATATTACAGCTAAAAGGAAGAAACAAGGAGAAAAAAAAAACAACGGAGAGGGACAAGGCAGCTTCTCGGGAGAAAAAAGTACCGGCGCGCAGGCATTTCCGAGCCCCCTCCAACAGCAAAAGGGGCGAGACCCTGCCTGCTCTTTCGACGACTGTATTTTACAATGGCAGTACGCAAAAACGAGCGGAAAAAAAAAATAAAAGCGGCACTAGGAAAACGAGGAGCCCGTCGTCGTGGCTGGTTCGCAAGCGGCAACGATAACGCGGAGGGGAGCCGGGCAGCCCGCCCCCCTCCGGCAGAGCCAGCCTGCCCGTCGCGCGGGCGTCCACCTTGCCTGGCCCTGCACCGATGGTGAATGGCGGTGACGGTGGCGGCGATGGCGACGCTGGCGGCGGCAACGCGGCGGGAATTTTTTTTTTCTGCAATGCCGTCGTCGATGCCGCTGGCCTCAGGACTTGTGGTTGGACGTCAGCCATGTGAGACCCTCGAAGAGCCCGTCGCCCGTCGTGGCGCACGCCGGCTGCACGTACCAGTTCCGGTCGCGGATCCTCGTCAGCCCGAGCTTCTCCTGGATCTCGTGCGGCTTCATGGCTGCGGATTGCAATCGCTTTTGTTTAGCTGCTATGGATTCATCATGAAAGAGGCTAAGGTAAATTGTTTGAGCCTCCCGTGGGGAAGTCGCATGCATCAGGTGATTTCTGCAATGACGAGAAGTGAATGTTTCTGTAAAAAATGGAACACACTCATTGACATCGATGCTCAGTTTTGCATCTCTTTTCTCAGTTGCCATTAGACACCGAAGCGCGGTTTTTCCACAAGGCATGCAAACATGGACATAAGAGAGATAACAAGACAACACGAACGCTACGCTTGTGTTGTCTTGTTCGCTGCTCTTGTGTCCATGTTGGCACGTCTTACCTTATGATGAGTGTGGCTTTAGCAATCCACTGAAAGACGAATGGAAACTACAGCACGTGTTACCTATGAAGTATTCCCAATGATTAACTATTCCATCGGTCTGGAAACTTCACAGACTAGTGAAATTATAATTGAAATCACAAGTAAATTACGTTTGATAAAAATCCTCGAAAAGTTAAAGAGAGAGACGAGGCGATATGCAGTGGTCACGTAGATGTCTCTAAAGCTATGTTTCAGCAAGGGAACTCGACTTCCTCAGGGTTACAGCTGCTTTCCTTGGCGACGTTTGTTGAAACAATGCACCCACGACATCCCCTGTCTGGCCGGTTGAACCTCGAATTAAGGAACACAAATATATAACAAATGCATACCTGCCAACCTGGCGACATAGAAATTAGTAAAATTTTCATGCGGCGGGGGGGGAGGGGAGGTGTAGCCAACCCACTTTTTATTGCGATAGCAATTATATGGACAGTCTCGACGGGTTTTTGGCGTCGCCGTCATGTCCTTCCGGTATGAAGTCCAAATTGATAAGATCCCCCCGCGCATTGTATGTTCTACCGCGGGGTAAAAGCGCGCGAGCGGGGGCGACGAACGCGGCCGAAGCAGAGTTCAAACGAGCCGGCCCATTTCCGTCGATCGGAGGGTGCATGCGATAACATCACCCCGCTCGGGAGGCCTGCTGCCGAAGCAGACAGGAAATGCACCGCCCTTCTTTAATGAGCCTTAAAAGACGCGGGGGGGGGGGGGTCGCGCGAGGAGCAACTTTGAACTTTGAATCTAAGGGCGCGGTCGCAATCGCTGGCGCGCGCTATCTCGAAAGCCATCACAGCGGGCGGCTCATAAACCCTTCTACGTGCTGCGCTCTCAACGCGAAGTGACTATGCGGAGAGCATTGCTCCCTGGAGCGGCCGTATTCTCTTACAACAGCGTTTTGTAGTTACGCGAGATCGGATACAAAACAGTTAGCTGCCAGCCTCACTTCGTGTAACACTACAAGTTGTTGCTATCGCATTCATTGCGTCGCCCTTGCGGTGAAACTGTTACTTTTTTTTTTGTTTTCAAGTTCGGAGGGTTTTGCCTTTGGCGACAAGCTTAATCATGTTTTTGCAACCATAAGTAAAATCGGTCAGAGAGTAATCAGGAACAACTCAATTGGGCAACAATTTATTTTTGCAGTGACTTTGCTGTTGCGGACTTTGCCCGCTTGGTGTCCTTTCACCATCAGCAGGCTCTCGAGAGTTTCTTCACAGACAAGATAAGCGAAACTCCGTTCGAGTTTTGTTGACAGTGCTGAATATTCTCTCGCTTTCCGCATTACTGTGGGGAATGAAGAGAATGCCCAGCATAACCTAATAAAATTCTGTGGAACCTGAGCGATCCGTCAACACTTCGAACAGCTCCCAAACGTGCCCACTGCACGTCGCACCTGGGCTTAAACATAGCAGTCCTACTGCGTCGGACGCGGCAGCCGGTCATACGAAAAGCAACACGAACAATGTAGTCCTCACCGCCGACCCGCGAACAAAGCCCACTGCCACATGCTTGTGCTTTGCGTACACGCCAAGGCGGTATGGATTCGTAGCCACCCGCCGAGAAGACAACAGAAGTCGCTAAATGTTGAAGCAGCTGCTGCTGATGATGATAACACAGCGCCGTTTTCGGGGCCTCCACGACTAGCAATGGCAATGCGCAGTAGCTGATCACGAAGGCCACGCTGTTTTAATAAACTTTTAATTTTTTTATCGGAAATGATATGGTTTCCGTAAAATTTCAGCTAACATTCGTAAAATCGTAAGCAAGGTCGAAATTCGTACATTTTACGGAAAATTCGGAAGAGTTGGCAGGTATGCAAATGTAACCCATAACATTTACTGCCGATAATATGTGCTGCTCATGAATATCGACTATAATGAAGGCATTTATGTCGAGAGAAAATGACATTTCAACACAATTCTTGATCCTGGAATCGAAAAACTTACAGCTGCATGAAAAATACAGTAAAATCTCGGTGATACGATCACGGCTCTTACAAATTTCGGGGTGATGCGAATTTTTCTGTGGTCCCGGCCAAGGCCCATTATCCTGCAATGTATCGGAGTACAGTTGTTGCGAACCGATTTTCACCCTGCGACGTTTGATACGAACGTACGCTAGCGCACAAGTACGAACAGGTGCTGCCCGCGCTGTCGGGGAAGACCCGGCAGTCACGTGCGGGCGCGGGCATGCGCGCTGCGCGACCATCAACGGGCGTCGTTGCCTCCGAGATAGTGCGCGCGAATCTTGGAGGCCTCTAGGCGCCTTACAGATGACGGTTACAGATGACGTTGACGTCGCGGTTTTTTTTTTCGGCGTCTTTGTACTGTGTCAACACGTGCCTGCCACGTCGATGCAAGCCATGTCCCCGCAATCAGACGTTCTATGAAACACGACTGAAACTTGGGCTGCGGGTCCGTCATGAAGTCCCATTAAAGTTGGACGAAGACCCCAATAGACGAAGCGGAGGGTCTTGGCGAAGGAGCTTTGCCTCTATCTATCGCGTGAGAAAAGCTCTTCTTAAATCACTTTCGCCGCAGTACTTTGATGTCATGCAGAAAAGCGTAGTAAGATTAGGAAGGGGCTACTAGCGGTCACGGGGCGAAACACATCTGGTTCATTAATTACACACGCGCGCATGCACTGTATATTTACGAGTACAGGTATGATCGCTGACGTCTAAAAACTTTACTGGCAATCATTCAGAGCTGTTCGTGACGTTGCTGCGGCCCTGAAAAACATTAAATCAAAGCGTATGCCAACTTTCTTTTGTCGCATACTGATTTTCCATGTTTTCTGGTGATACGAATTTCGGGTGATACGAATATTTTTGGTAACCCCGCGAGATTCGTATCACCGAGGCTTTACTGTATGTGTGATATTAAAGATTAGCAAGAAACAAATTGAAGCAAGAGATCCCACTACATAGCGACATTCTGGCAATGATACCGGCAGCTATTATGTTACCGGAAATTGCACACATATTTTGCAGCCTTGTAACTCAGCTGCAATCATAATGCATTTCAAAATGTATGTGACTTTCTGAATATCGCTTTGACCACTGCTTTTGCTCTTAGTGCATTATCTTGGTGCATACATTTGTGCACGTAGCATCTGAAGGATAAACCAGTGCAAACACTAAGCATGTGGGAGAAAAAATTACAGCAACACAAGCTTTTGCACTCTCAAGAATCAAGTTGAGTCTCCTAATATGGCACGTCAACAACAAATATAATGGGAAATGGCAACGCACATAGGAAGCATGACAACAGTCATAGAATAGACAAACACTAGCACATATTCTATGGCTGTCATGTTTGTTTCGATGTGCAGTGCCACAACCCATTATTGCAAATCACTTCTGCAGAAACCCGCTAGAGGAAGGGTTAATCGCATTATGGACAAATAACTATTAGCGCGCCAGTACATCCTAAACAGCAAATACCTGCCAAAAGTTGTGTGGAGAACAATGCCAACATGATAGTGTAGCTCTGTGCTTGAGACCTTGACATTTAAAATCACTAAGCACAATTAAGACAGAGCCCTGCTGTCGCTGCTCCCGCCGAGCCCAGCATGACAACATTGTTCGTTATGCATGACAGGATGGCAGGCATAGGCTGCATGCATTTGCAAGCAAAAAAAAAAAACACTGTCAAATATCAAAGAAAGAGATGTAGGTATCCATTATGTAATTAAACATAACATTACATCTCATCCTTTTATGCTGTGAAATACTACACGATTATTACATAGAAGGCACTGCTGTTCAGAACATAATTAACACAGAAGGAGCAGAACAACACGTTTTTGCCATCAAAGGCCACGGTGCATGGCTTACAAGCAACGAAACATTCTGCATTTGTTGCACACTGGCAGCATAATGGTGCACAAACAATGTGCAATTGGATGTAACCTTACTTCACCTGACAAGTTTTTTCTGCGACAGAACTGTCTCGGAAAGTTGCTAGAGAAGTGTCTAGAGTGTTAGGCATGCTGAGAAAATCCTGTGGCAGTTCTGCAGGAACTTTACTGCAGTTCCTACATAACTGTAGAACTGCAGTTCCCAAAGAGCTCTGTAGAAACTTCATGCAGTCCCTACAAAACTACAGTTCCCACAGAACTTTGCAGGAACATCCTGCATCTCCTACAGAACTGCAGTTCCCCCAGAACTCTGTAGGAACATTTCACAGCTCCTGCAGACAGCAGTGCCCCAGAACTCTGTAGGAAAATTCTGCAGCTCCTACAGAACTGCAGTTCCCCCCAGAACTCTGCAGGAACATTCCACAGCTCCTACAGAACTGTAGAACAGCAGTTCCCCAGAACTCTGTAGGAAAATTCTGCAGTTCCTACAGAACTCTAGAACAGCAATTCCCCAGAACCATGTAGGAACATTCTGCAGCTACTTCAGAACTGCAGTTCCCACAGAACTCTGTAGGAAAATTCTGCAGTTCCTACAGAGCTGTCATAGACACATCGTAGACAGTTCCCACAGAACTTCTGGTAAGAAGGTCTGAACTATCTGTGAGAAATGTGTGTTCCTACACAACTTCTGTAGGACTGTCGCACACTAAGGAGCAGTCACTGCAAAGCAACTGCACTGCAAAATGTGTGGAGTGAAGCTTCAATGACTGCACTTGCACAGTTTTTCCTGCCATGTAAGAAACGTGGCATAGTAAACATCCATACATCTGCAGTTTTATCACGCAAGTGTGGCTTCGAAACTTGAGAGTAACACTGTCCATTCTGCAATGTTGTTCCATGTCCTTGCCCAGCCTTACCAGCCCCACAGCATAAAACCGTCAAGTTTTATCACTTCTGGGATCAGTGTCTAATTGCTCAGAGATAAGAGAACACTGGTGTCACATGCAGCCGTATCTCTTTTGTGCGTGTTATCATACCCAGCAATGTCAACGACTCACCTATGTGCTTCCTGTGCAGTGAATGTCCTTAAAACTTTGTTGTCTTCACACACTCGCTGTGCTTGGACATTCTGCAAATTCAGCTGCATTTACAACTTAGCTGCTTGACCTGGGCTGGCTTGTCACATGGCTCAAGTGCAGTCAATGACTACTGGATCTGCTAAGTTCTGGTGTTGCTGGTTTTCATAAGGTTAGTTAGTTAATTCGATTTTGCTGTGCCAGACGCAAGGTGTTAAGTAATGGCAATACCAGATATTACAGTGTCCTTGGCATTGCTTTTTTTTTTCATCCGTTTCAATTCATTTCAATTTATGTTGCACTTTAACTCTTTCGTTACCACGCCTATTCAAATCGATCACCGGTGATCGACGAAAAAAGCTGCCGATTTCGACGCGTTAAAAATTTTTCCCGTGCATGCTGCAGCATCTCGCGTTTAGTCCTGGGACTGCTCTTTTACAATCCGTTTAAATTTTCCCGCTCTGACGACGTTGCGATTTTTGACGGAGTTTTTCGCGAACGAATGCGCATGTGTTACTGCAAAAGGGGGCGTGGCTGCCACACTCGGGAAAAAAATGCGCTGCTCATGTTTGTGCTCCGTTATTATCAACATTTTGGTATCAAACGATTCCTAAGAAGTCAATTATCAAATTGTATCGTCAGTTTTGCGAGGTAATAAATTTTGGCTGTGATAATTACATGAAAACGACACCTGCTACTCACTACCGAGCTTTGCTTCGGAGTTTACGCAACATTATTAAAATACAGCTCGTTTCTGAAGGTCCGTCACGTCTCTAACTTGTTGACCTGGCCTTTTTAGCCAGTTTGCAGCAGTTTTGGTTTTGTTTCTCTTTATCTACGCGAGAGGGGCGCATCGGGCGTTAGCGTCGGCGCGCGCGGCAATTTCTCGGCCGCTCCCATGGCGTCGTCAACCCGCGGGGCTGCGTCGCGGGAAAAACGTTCCGCTCGAAAGCGTGCTCAACCCGCTCACGAATTTAGCGAAGCTGAGTCGAGCTACGAGTCCGAAGACGACACCAGCTCATCTTCAAGCGGTGACAGCGACGATGCTTCGAGCCAGCCCGGGCCATCCTCAGCTGTGTACCGGTAAGTTTCGTTTTCGGCCTTGAGCGGTCTCGTCCGTCGGAAGCGCTTATATCTGCCGATCTTGGTGCACGACCTTTGAGATGTTCTGGTTATCTGCAGGATACGCACAGCGCTTGGACAGGATGCCGCCGGGAGCCAGAAAGCTTCAATTTTCACCAAGGAGGCCGCCCGGCGCGCATCTCGGCCCGGCACACCGGAGCAGCGCAAAACGTTTCACGACGGCGCGCGATTTTTTTTTCCTGTTTTCCACAGCAGAGGTCATCAGGACCATCTGCGAAAATACCAACAAATATGCTTGGATGCATATCTTGGGCCTTCCGACGTATGCCGAAAAAGATGGCTCGTCGAAACAGGTGAGTCCGGAGGAAATGGTGAAGTTCATTGGACTTCTCATTTATATGGGCATTGTGCACGTCCCGCGCATTCACCTGTATTGGAGCACCAGTTCTCTTTTTTCGGGCCTTATTCCACGGAACATCATGCCAAGGAGACGGTTTTCAGCACTTCTGCGCTTTCTAAGTGTAAGTGATCCGGAGGCGACTACTGTGGCTTCCCACGGCAAGCTTCACCGGATTGTGTGGCTTTTGGAACACATGAACAGCACATCCGCGGAGCTTTACCAACTTGCGCGGAACCTCTCTGTCGATGAAAGAATGGTAAAATCAAAAGGAAGATCGGGTATTCGGCAATACATGCGTGATAAAATTGTAAAGTGGGGGTACAAATTGTGGGTGCTTGCTGAGTCGGACACTGGTTATTCGGTCCAATTTTATGTGTACGCAGGCAAAAGAGAAACGTCTAGCGCCAGTGGACTAGCATTTGATGTGGTGACAAACCTTTGCGGGAGGTACTTTGATCAGGGATATATTGTCTATATGGACAACTTCTACACGTCGGCGGCACTTTTTGTTCACCTCTTGGAAAAGAAAACCCTGGCTTGCGGCACTACACGGAAGGACCGCCGGTGTTTTCCATCCGAATTGAAGGACCCCACATGGGAAAAAAAATCAAAGAGAGGCGAAGTTCAGTGGCTACGCCGGGACAGCATTCTGTACATGCAGTGGAAGGACAAGAGAGCTGTCCGTATGATGTCCACTGCACACACTGCCAACAAAAGTGTGACAGCCACAAGAAAAGAGAAAAGAGGTGGCGTGTGGAGCCTCGTTCCAATTCAGAAGCCGCTCCTGATTGAAGAATATAATTATGGGATGCAGGGCGTAGATCGATCAGATCAGCTGATCGCATCTTACAATGTCTTGATGAAATGTGTGAGGTGGTGGAAAACTCTCTTCTTTCACTGCATTGACATTGCAGTTGTGAATAGTTTCATTATTTTTCAAGAACACCGTCAGCGACACCTCTCTGCCCCAGAACTTCAGAGAAACTCTAATTTTGACCAGCTATCCTTCCGGTTGGAGCTCGCTCAACAGCTTCTCGAGGTGGATGCGGATGATGTTCCACGAGTGGAGCCTCCGCCAAAAAAAAGTGCAGCACCACCCCAAAAAAATGCCGAAAAGGAAAAACTGCCGCAAGTGCTATGAGGAACGCAAAGTTGAAAAAAAAAACGAACGTTCTTTGTGAAACCTGTGGCGTCCACCTGTGCTTCACGCAAACCAGAAACTGCTTCACCGCATGGCACGAGCGGTGAAGCAGTTTTCGGTCTGCAGTATTTTTGATCTGTGTGAAAAATGGCTTTATGCAGATTGTTAATTTTTTTTTAGAATATTCCTAGATCATTTCCCTACAAAATGTATATTTTGAATTTTGTTTGTTCGTAATATTTTTGTAGATATTGTGTTTTGTTTGTACTGTTTTTCTCAAGTTCCTGCTAAAGTGGTAGATTTCAGATTTTTTGTAAGTTTTGTAGCATCTTTTTTGTTTTGAAACTTGTGTTATCTATAAAGAGCAATTCATTATGCACAATTTGGTGTGCTGCAATGTTACCTAGAGCATCATTTATACTAGCAATAAATTTCTTCCTCAGACCTATAAAAAATGGCCATTTTCTTGCGGTAACGAAAGAGTTAAACACTGCAGTTAAAGATAACAACTAATGCGCCACTATGCTTTCCCCAGCCTAATTGTCTATCCTATTAATTTGGTTGTCCCATACACAGCAGTTGTACTACAAAGACACTCACCGTCGGGCAGGTCCTGCTTGTTGGCAA
>NW_023614487.1:0-80001 GCF_013339695.2 Rhipicephalus sanguineus
ACGACCTCATTCTCGGCATAGACTTTCTTTCGAAGCACTCAGCCCTAATTGACTGCTCCGAAGGAGTTGTACAGCTGGATCTGCCGTTCTCTGCCGACGCCGCAACTTGTGCATCACCCGTTTATGTTCTGCTGAGTTCGCTCGCCTGTCCCCACAAGTTGCTACAGCTGTTCTCCTGACGCCCTGTCCTCCCGTCCCAGATGGCGACTATGTTGTGTCGCCGCTCACCGACGTGGTTCTGACGCGAAATATTGCCCTGCCAAGCACCATAATCCAAATAATCGAGAATCGGGCGTGCGTCCCAGTCGTCAATTTTGGATTTTCTACTCACGTGCTTCCACATGGCATCGCCATGGCGCATATCACCCCTTTGGGAGAATACGAGATCTCTTCTTTGGCCACTGAATCCCTCTCCACTACCAGCACACCTTTGCCGCCTATTACTTCGTCCTCGTCGACTGCGGACAGCATCTGTAAGATGATTGCCCCTGATCTTCCTGCAGAACAAACAAGAGCTCTTCGTCACCTGCTGTCATCTTATCGGGATATCTTTGACTTGAACGACCGCCCTCTCGGACAGACATCTATTGTCACCCATCGCATCAACACCGGTGACGCGAGCCCCATTCGTAGGAGACCATATCGCGTCTCCGCTGCGGAAAGGGCCATCATACAAAAGAGGTCGACAAGATGATGGACAAGCACATCATTGAACCATCGAGTAGCCCGTGGGCATCCCCGGTGGTCTTAGTAAAGAAAAAGGACAACTCGTGGCGCTTCTGCGTCGACTACCGTCACCTCAACCGGATAACAAAAAAATGTGTATCCACTGCCCCGCATAGATGACGCCCTTGACTGCCTTCATGGATCCAACTATTTTTCTTCAATTGATCTCCGTTCCGGCTATTGGCAGATTAGCGTTGATGAGATGGACAGGGAAAAAACCGCCTTCGTAACACCAGATGGTTTATACCAGTTCAAAGTCATGCCTTTTGGTTTGTGCAATGCGCCAGCTACATTCGAGCGCATGATGGACTCCCTTTTGCGTGGCTTGAAGTGGTCAACGTGCCTGTGTTACCTCGACGACGTGATTGTCTTTTCGTCGACTTTTGAAAGCCACCTGCAGCGCCTCAGAACTATCCTCTCTGTGTTTCGCGCTGCTCGCCTTCAGCTCAATTCCTCTAAATGTCATTTCGGGCGCCGCGAAATCACCGTGCTCGGACATCTCGTAAACGCAGCAGGAATCCAACCTGATCCCGAGAAAGTTCGCGCTGTGCGAAATTTTCCTATTCCTTCTTCGACGAAAGATGTCCGCAGTTTTATGGGCTTATGCTCTTACTTCCGTCGCTTTGTAAAAAAGTTTGCCGACATCGCTCGTCCTCTGACCGACCTTCTCAAGAAGGATGCCTCTTTCTTCTGGGGACCACACCAAGAGCAAGCATTCTCTACCCTTATTGAGCGACTTACGAGTTCCCCGATTCTCTCGCACTTCGACCCTTCCGCGCCCACTGAAGTGCGCACTGATGCAAGTGGTCATGGCATCGGCGCTGTCCTCGCTCAGCATCAACAGGGCCACGACCGTGGCATCGCCTACGCGAGCCGCCTTCTCCTCCACGCCCGAACGCAATTACTCGATAACTGAGCGAGAATGCCTTGCGCTCGTTTGGCTGTCGCGAATTTCGACCATACTTGTTTGGTCGTACCTTCCGCGTTGTAACTGATCACCACGCACTCTGTTTGCTCTCCTCTTGAAGGACCCAACTGGACGACTTGTCTTCAAGAGTATGACTTCTCCATAGTGCACAAATCTGGACGCATGCATAACGACGCTGACTGCCTTTCTCGCAATCCCGTGGATCAACCGGACGACACCGATGCTGACGTGGACATCTGTACTCTGTCCCCATCCGACTTTCTCCACATCGGTGACGAGCAACGACAGGACCCTGTTCTTCGGAGCCTTATGGACCGCCTAAGCTACGCGCCTACCGACCCTTCTCTCCGGATGTTCGCCTTGCGTGATGGAATTTTATACCGCCGCAACATTCAGTCCCGTGGCCCTGAGCTGCTACTAGTCGTTCCCAAGCATCTGCGACTGGCCGTGCTCCAGGAACTCCTCGACGCTCCTACTGCTGGACATATGGGCTTCACTCGGACTTACGATCGCGTGAGGCGCCGCTTCTTCTGGCCCGGTCTCTATCGCTATGTGCGTCGCTATGTTGCTTCTTGTGACCTGTGCCAGCGCCGGAAGACGCCTGCTTTGCCTCCCGCTGGATTGCTTCAACCTATTGAAATCCCTACAGAGCCATTCTTCCGAGTGGGCCTCGACCTACTTGGCCCGTTCCCTATTTCTACCAAAGGCAACAAGTGGATTGCCGTCGCCACAGATTATGCAACAAGATATGCCATTGCGCGTGCGATACCGACCCTGCGCTACAGATGTTGCCGACTTCTTACTCTACGACGTCATCCTACACCACGGCGCCCCTCGCCAGTTACTCACGGACCGAGGCCGTTACTTTTTGTCGAAGGTCGTCGATGACCTGCTCCGTTCCTGTTCTACCGAACACAAGATCGCTACCGCGTATCATCCTCAAACGAATGGGCTCACCGAACGCCTGAACCGCACTCTAACTGACATGCTTGCCATGTACGTTTCCGACGATCATCGTGACTGGGACGCCGCTTTACCGTACATTACTTTTGCTTATAATTCGTCCCGTCACGACACCGCCGGATTTTCGCCATTCTACCTTTTGTATGGCCGCGACCCTGTCTTGCCCTTCGACACGTTGCTACCCACTGACATACAATTCTCAGCGACTGATTACGCCCGCGATGCAATAACCTTGGCCGCCCATGCCCGAGAGGTCGGTCGTCATCGCCTCACAGCATCGCAAGTTTCTCAAAAGCGACGCTACGATCATCGGCACCGAGAACCACAATTTTCGCCTGGTTCCCTTGTCCTTCTCCGGACGCCATCTCGTCGTGTCGGCTTAGCGGAAAAACTCCTTTCTCGTTACTCTGGTCCGTACAAGATATTGCGCCAACTGTCTGACGTGACGTACGAGATCGCACCAGCCGACGTGTCTTTGCTACCTCAGGTCACAAGCGATGTTTTTCACGTCGCCAGACTCAAGCCTTATATACCCACATTAAGTGATGTGCCATGATTTGCACCGGGACGGAGCTAAACCCGCCGGGGGTGATGTTGCGGTGAAAAGAACGAGGAAGCTGGCCCCAGATTAGAGGAAGACGACGTCTCTTACCGCCGCTTGAGCACCAGCTGTATTTATCGTAAAATACCAACTCTGCACTCGTGTGCCTGTTTTCTTCGTGCAACAATATATATATATATTATATATATTATATATATATATATATATATATATATATATCTCTCTCTTAATCACAACCTGCGATGCACGAACGTGCTCTCTGCCTGCGAAAGGAACAATGAAGTGTCACTAATGCATATTAAACCTCGTGCTTTTATGTGAAAGGCTTCCCCACAGTTCTCGAGCAGTGGTGTCCCTGCTTCTCCCCAGAATCTGACTTTTATGCAGATACGGCTCACACTTGCTCACGCGCCGTCGCCGAAGTCGCTCCTCCAGACGTTCAAATGTGAACACTACAGTGCTGGGGTTGAGCAACGCGCGAGGAACGGTGAGGACCTGAGGTCGTCCCGTATACTGCACCGGAATTTCACACAACCTCAAGAAGGTTGCAAACAGGCACGGCCGTGCCAATTGTTTTTTCCGCGCCACGGAAGCTATCTCAGCTTTGCCCGCGTATTCTAAATGACGGAACAAAAAGAAGTGGCTGTAGCAAGAAGCACGCAAACTCATACACAAAATGTGCCACCTGTGTTGTTTACGAATTTCGGCTCTCCTGCGGCAAAGACATATGTCGGCCAGACCGGGAAGGTGCGTGAATGAGCGCGCGCGGGAACACGAGCTGTCACTAAAAGGTGAAAGATGGGGCACATTTGCCGGCCCACTGCAATTCCCACAAGTGTGAGCCGTATCTGCATAAAATTCAGATTCTGGGGAGAAAGCAGGGACAACCACTGATCGAGAACGGTTGGAAGCTTTCACATAGAAGCACGAGGTTTATTATGCATTAGTGACACTCATTGTTCCTTTCGCAGGCAGAGAGCACGTTCTTGCATCGCAGGTTGTGATTAGATGGTATCCGATCGTTGTGAGCGTGCCTTTTGCGCATGTCTGTACCTATGTATTGCATTGCACAAACGTCATCTGTTCGATGTTTACCTTGCTTCTGCGCATGCGTTTGCATATATATATCATATGTAATACTACTGCAGTAAATTTGGAATAAACAGTCGAAAGGTTGCGCTCCCCTTAACCCTTCCTTGTGATTTCTTTGCGAGAAATAGCCACATCCGTGGCTTCTGAAAGAACATGAACCGACTAGCCCAAGAACGTGTACTTGTGGATAACTTGTTCTTCACCGTACATTAATTTATGAGGTCGTAGCGAACCACCTAGGAGTGTCCTTATTTTACGACCAGGTGTGACCGGAACGTTAAGGCGCTCCGCGTTGGGTCGTTGAAGCGAAGAGGTTTCATGCTCGGCAAGGCTTTCAGCGGTATGGGACAGATTGCAAAGTTTTGTAACGTGCTTCGTCGCTGCTGTGGCCAAGTGTGAGTTTTGTTACAAGCAAAACTCACGCGAAAGGCGGTAACATACGAAACGGAAACTTCGGAATTAATGAGCGTCCCTTAGTTTCGGCAAGTAAGGTGTTCAAAAAAGGAAGCCCCTGCTTCTCGCGAACGGTGCCTCTGAAAAAAAAAAAGTTCTGCAACTATATTCGGTGTTGCACGTCGTTAACAGGACTCTAACTTTCCACTCGCATGGCTGATTTATGTCAAAGCCGACGTGATGAAGTATCCGAAGAAGTTGTTCCACTAGAAAACTCTGGCGAGATTCATTATTTAGAAGTAGCTAAATACTTTCTCGGAAAGTTTAAACGTTGCCTCTTCCAAAAGTATCGCCAGCATCAGTGCCCCTGTCGTAACTTGTGACTGAGCAAACAAGAAGCAAATATTGAGAAGTTCGACCGAGTTTCAATAAGTTCCAGTTGGCAACCACACGGGGCATCTTCCTTCTTTAGCATACGCACCTACAGCACAAAGTCGAAAACGCAATTGCCATAACGGCAGTCGAAATTTATCCCGGAACGGCAACCATGGCAATTTACCTCAAAGACAACATTTCTGAAGTTATAACGACGTAACACACAGACGCGTAACACACAGACGTCTGTTACGCGTCTGTTTAACTCGATAACACACAGACATGTAAGAGAAATGAGAAACAAAACAGTCGTAAAGCTAATGCAAACCTTAGGCTTGTGGTACCTGGCGGCGTCCACAGCACGAAAATCATTTCACACGCAGAACACGTAATCGCCCCGCGAACAATATGATTGAGAACTTCCATAGCGCAGGTGTTTGTGTTGGCCCAAATAGCTCCAGAGCCGAGTAAAGGAAAGAAAGAAGAAAAAAAAAGAACAAGCGACAGCTTCTAGCTATCGGTATTTCACCCCTTTTATCTCTGCCGTTGGTTCAGGCAGCGCCCAACAAAGATTACTGATGCAATCACGTCTGCGCCCAGTTTATCTCTTGGCGGGGAAAATGCTCCAGCAGTTAAGCAGCTGCTGCGGCAACCTGCTCGATTCGGCGGCTCGTCGGGTGGATTAGAGTCGAGGCGTGTGTATTCCTAGACGCGTCTTGAATGCCTAAGTAGGGCGGGTTTCTCTCTTTCAAAGTACTTGGCTGTCTGACACCGAAGAGATAAAAATATGGATTTCCTAGGGAAGCTCAATGCTGGAACATGGGACGTGCATCGCGTATGTGAAGTCTCCCCGTTGGCGGCCCGGTTCCTCAGTGGGAACCTGTGCCGATCCCACGCCACTAGATTCTTTCGACTACGCGTACGCTTGTGTCTCCAGTTATTTATTTATTTTCTTCGCTGTCCTTTCAGTATTCGCACTTTCACCTAGAGATACGGGCAGAGATAATCTCGGAATATATCAAACGTCATATCGGTGGGCCATACAGGTTTTGCTTATAGGAGCCGCCGCCTGAGTGTGCGTTACACAAACACCGAAATATGGCTGTGTTGAGATACAAGCACGAAAAAGTATCCCGACAGACTCTTGATGCGGGAGGCTCCAGCTCCGTGGGATTTGCCGGCAGCTCAGCGCGACTTCGGTCGTTGACGGGACCAGTCAGTCTCTAGGAACTGCAACTGGAGCTCCTAGTGTAGGCTGCGAGCTACATACTTGAGCTGTGGTTGCTTCTTCGCCAGTGCGCTGTTTGCTTATCTTTTCAGATAGCATATATTTTTCTTTTTCTTTCCACATCATCCGTTTCTTGTTCCAGGTTGTCAACATATAGTTTTGCTATTAGTGTGAAAGTACAGATATTTGTGAAAGATCTCTTTGCGAGCTTCTGGTGGGAACCGAGTTTGTTTATCTACTCACGTCGGTGCGACTCGGCGGTTGCTATTTAACTTGCTTGATGAACTCATGACTTCGGGTCCAGAGTCGGCTGCAAACGCCCCACGGTAGTATTCTGCAATTTGGGGCGAAATGCGAGAACTATTCATTAGATTGATTCGGCCACTTGAGTGTTACGAAGAAAGCTAACAAAAGTCTCCTTACGCTAGAATGGTACTTAAGAGAATTTTTCAGCAAATCGTGAAAGGGTTAGGATCAGTGACATTTTCTCTGCAGTCCATTAAGTTCATTCTTTTTCTCTTCCTATTCTTATCTTCATATAAAAAGAACTTGAATTTTGTACAGCCAATTCAAATGACTAACGCATTAAATTCATCCTAATATTCAGTAGCAGTCTTTACATACCGTCTTTTAGGTCATCGTTCTTCGCTAAAAATACGTTTACGAAAACTCTGCGCTCCCACTTTCAGCCTTCGCACACCTACACTTTTTAAGCGCACAAGTGAGCGACTTGAACAATTTATGCACTCTTCTGACCAGCGAATACGGCATTTAGAATTGCGGAGCGTTGAAGACGCAAAGAAGTCCCTTTGGGTAATGAGAGTCACGGTGAAGCCCATTAGAGGCTACTGCTTAGTGATGCAGCACGTCTGCACGCATGGCTATATTAAAAGAGACGAAAGGCAGCTTGGTATGTAACCTGGAATAATGTGCATATGCATGCGGGATACCATATGGGAGGCAGTGGCTATGCGATGAGGTAAGGAAGTTTTCCATAACGAGACTTTTAAGCCCCCTCAGCGAAGCCTGCAGCTAAGACGGAAACCGATTGATTCGTATAATGGAATCTTGAGGAATGGCGCCTTCTGATTTGAGATACGCGAGCCCGTACAAAATTATCTTACGGACAGCTTTCCGAGGAAGTTTCGCAACCAAGCGTAGCCCTGGAAACAGCTCGAAGCCCGACAAGAATCGTTGCATGGCTAATGCTATAGAATACTACTGCACTGGACAAGAGCTTCAAGTATTCTTAAAATTAAGAGGCAGGAAATTATCAACATGCTCACCTGGAAAGCACAAAACACGTTTTTTTGCCATTTCTGCTCCAGGGGCTTTTAGGTCTGCATACTGTAAGGGCAGAATTCTTTCTTTCAATAGAAATTACGGTAGTGCGAACACTGAAATTTTCGGACTTAGTCGAATAAGAGAGACAGAAGCAGCAAAACGCCGGGAGGTTAACCAGGCGCACGTCCGGTTTGCTACCCTTCACTGGGGAAGTGAGAGGGGTGAAAAGGGAGACAGAAGAAAAGAGCGAGATAATATGATCACAAATATCATCACAAGCACACTTGGGTGAGCACATCCAGTCTCAAGGTGGCACACAGATCTGTGATTATAGGTATTTCGGTAGCGCTTTGGTTGCCTTCTGTGCCCTCGAATAAGGGTATCAGAGAAAATAGGTATTCGAGCATCGAAGCAAACGTTGGGCATTTTCGCGCATTTGAAGGTACATTAATACGAAGGTTGCGTAGAGTGAATTTGTTAAGCGAGAAATCGGTCTTATATGCACTGACACATGTATGTGCACGAGTGTTACAACACCAGCTACGGTGCGACGAGTGAGGAGCATAAATAAGCCAAACGCTGACCTCAAGCTCTTGAGGCTACGCGCCTGTCGACGCCACGCCTACAGGAGGGCGTAGCGCTCTAAAAGGAGATCACATTGGAGAGTGCATAACCGTTTAGATGGAGCCACACGGCGACAAAAAAAAAAAAACAACTCCGTCGAAAGAGCTTGGGTCTGCACTGTCTGTATAGTTCGCTGCATACGGCAAGTGGTTTTGGAAGTGTATGGCGCTACTGAAAGCTCTTCGAACTTTGATATCTGCAAGAAGTATTGCGGCTTTGTGCATAACGACCGGACGGCCTCCGAAAATTCTGGCGGAAGATGTTTGCCGACCTTTCTGTTTTTTTTCCCATGTCAAGAGACAACACAAACGGTGGCCTTGATTTTCCGATAAGTCCCGATACCATAACGTTTTGCTATGGTCCTGCCTGTCAGATGGAGGTAGACTTTACTCTCTAGGAGCTGCGCCACGCGCTCTGCATCTCGTGTCGCCACACTGCCCGGGTGAAGGGCGGTATTACGTATCAAGCCTTACAAAACATTGATGAGACCTTCCATCAGTACATCTGGACGAATATAACAAAGTATGACGAACATCTGTGATCCCTTTTGAAAGAAAATCATCTATCGTGAAACCAATCTTAAAGCCCGGGCGCCCTGCAAAACACCTCAAGTCATACCGGCCGATATCACTAACTTCTAATGGTGTGAAGCTGATGGAGCGAATGGTACTGTTTCGTCTAGACGCCCCGCCACGGTGGCCTAGTGGTTATGGCGCTTGGCTGCTGACCCGAAGGTCGCGGGTCAAATCCCGGCCGCGGCGGCTGCATTTTCGGGTGGAGGTGAAAATGGTCTGAGGCCCGTGTACTTAGAATTAGGTGCACGTTAAAGAACACCAGGTGGTCGAATTTCCGGAGTCCTCCACCACGGCGTCTCTCCTAATCATATCTTGGTTTTGAGACGTTAAACCCCATATATTATTGTTTCGTCTAGACGGCAGAATACAGCAGCTAAATTTCTTTCCTTATGTTATGACCGGCTTTTGTTGACATCGTTCACCATCGATAGCATCGCAGATCTCGCATCAACACTTGAATCTGCATCGAGAAAGCAGGCACTCTGCATATATGCTATTCCTGGACGTGCAACGAGCTTTTGATTCGGTGACATATAAGGCGATTGTTTTCGGACTTATGGCTGCGGGGAATTTCGGGTCGACGGCTTAATTTTGTGGCGACACTTTCCATCGGAGCGCGAAATGAAAGTACTCATCGGAGGGAGTGACAAGTGAATCGCGCACTGTTAAGTGCGGTGTCCCCCAAGACAGCGCTTTGTCGCCACTTCTGCCAAGCCGATTACCTGAAGATATGATTTCCCAATACGCATAGCAATCTATGCTGACGACATCGCACTGTGGATCAGCGTTCCTTCAAACAGGGTCCGCGTCTTGCAGAATTTTTGCAGAGAGCGCTGAATGCGACTACAGATTACCTAGAAGGAGCTGGTCTACAAGATGTTCGCCTGCTAAGTCAGCTGCCATTGCTTACCATCCCAGACAACGTGCTCGACGAAGCATGAGCCGGCTGTACATCGGAGATACACCAATAGAGTGGGTACGAAAACATGGTTGCCTGGGCGTAATTATCGATGACCGCCTGTCTCGTCGGCCTGGCGTTACCTCCGCGAGGCGCAAATCACAGTCGCTCTGTACGTCGTGTGGCTCCGGTGAGACAATAGAACACATAATTTTATAGTGTCCCGCATTCGTTATGCAGCGAACACTGCTCATCAAGGACTAGGGACTTATTGGACCTAAGCGTACGAGCCTTGATGATTGCCTGTTCCGGGGAGGATGTGCTGCTCGGCGTGACCAGGCACATCGAGCCCAACAAACTTTCTTAAACAATACCGGTTTGGCCTCGTTTATAGAAATTTGTCCCTGTGACTACTTATTTGTGTTTACGTCTGTGTTATTTGTTTTTTTTTCTTTCATATTTCTTTCCTCTTTATTTCCTCCTACCTTCCTTTCCTCTGTTTCCCCTTTCCGAAAGAGCAGACAGGCGTTGGCCCCTTTAGGTGGCAATTGTCAGCTCGTTTTCTGCCTATTTCCTCTGTGTCTTAGTGTTTTCTGTGTATCCAAATCAAATACTAAGTATTAATATATTACACGCCCGAACAACTCAGAAACATGTGAGCGATAAACAACTGCTCTGAATTATTTGGGAAAACATGACGATGGCATCCCCGAAGCAGTGAGTGTACTCTCGTTCGGAGAGTCGTGTGACCCACTAGACAGTTTAATGTGCCTCTTTAAATAGAATGAAGGAAAGAAGATGACTCTTAAGGGCTCGTTTTTCCTTGTTAGACACAATGTTAATGAGACTATCAGACAATAACGCCAAGGAAAGTATAGGGGGTGTTATCTGTAGTATTTAGAATGTAAATGTGAAGAAGTACAGTGGACGAAAAGACACTTGCCGCGGCAGGGACCGAACCTGCGACCTTCTAATAACGCGTCCGATGCTCTACCACTGAGCTACGGCGGCGGTCATCCTCCCGTCCACTTTATGGGGTATATATGTGCATTTAAACCTTGGAGTGTTAGTCAGCACCAATCGCAGCCATAGCGGCGAGTGGGGAACACTCTTTTTCTGCCTTATGGCGTCACGTAGCAACGTGACGTGCTATGTGCTACGTGACGCCTGACGCCAGAAAGGCAGGAAAAAGAGTGTTCCACACTCGCCGCCATGGCTGCGATTGGCCGCTAACACCCAAGGTTTAAATACGCATATATACCCCATAAAGTGGACGGGTGGATGACCGCCGCCGTAGCTCAGTGGTAGAGCATTGGACGCGTTATTCGAAGGTCGCAGGTTCGGTCCCTGCCGGCGGCAAGTTATCTTTTCGTCCACTTTACTTTCTTCACCTTTATATTCTAAATACTAGATAACCCCCCTATACTTTCCTTGGCGTTATTGTCTGTTAGTTTCCCATTTAATATTGTGTCTACTCTTTAAATAGAGTCATATATGTGGCAGTCAGAACTCTCCAAAAAGAGTCAAAGGACTCTTTTTCTTTCTTAGAGTGTAGTACAGTTGCGACAGAAAAAAAAAAAAGATTAGCACAAGTGTCGAATACTGCCGCGAGAATATTGCGACACTGGGCGTTTTGTTCCCCATTAGGACGAGAAGAGAATAGGAGGCACGATTTACCTGTTAACGCGGTAGTGGCCGGCAAAAAGTGGCCAATCTTAACACCCAAGTTTCAAATGGTATTCGCGATTTTTTTGCTCCGGTCATTGGTCACTTGTGCTGATCCTTTTCCCCCGCTGCGGCTGTACGTCTGGTGTTGTGCACGATACAGGAGAGAAGTGGGACACCACATTTAAAGCGCATTGCATTTAAGGAGAGCGAACATGGTGAGACCGATCAAATAATAATTTGAAAACTCACAGGGTCCCTTATGCATTCACCTAAGACGACTCGAAGATTGTTGTTTTTGTTTTGCCTTCTGTTCTATGGCACGTACCCACTCTGGGGAATGGGCCAAGAATATGGTAGTTGAAGCTTAAAAATCTTATTCGAAGAATGTCAAATGGTTACAAAAAAAGTAAAAGTAGAAATGGCAGTACAATAATCATCAAATTAAGACTTCAAAATTATGCTATTGAGCTCGTATTCCAGACAGCCGTATTAACCTGATCAGAACAATTTTGATGAGATTAGATACATTTAACCGCATTTTAATAAAGAGCGTTTTTGAAGGCAAGATTAAAATGGTACACGTTTAGTGGTTTGCATGAAATTACGCACGGCATTGAAGGCATCCCTATGGCCGTATCCCAACCCTGAGGATCCGAAGCTTAGTACAATTTCTTCAGTTAAGGTTAAGCCTATTTTTAACAGCGGAGTAATGAGCAGTCGTGATCTAATAATTTTGTATCTGCGGCATGACAAAGAGAAATGTGATATATTTTCTAATTCTCCGCAGAATTGACATAGGGTGATATCGTCAGACCAGCTCTGTGTAAGTATAGGTTTAATGGGGGGACACGGCATCGAAATCTGGTGATCGTAACTTCAGATGCCTAGATTGGCTCCAATGAGACTTCCATGGGAAGTTTTGAGGTTTGTATTCCGTCCACGTTGTTATTGTTTCCATCCTATCAGTGTGAATTGCCAATTTTCTGTATCTGATTGCGGTGATGAACTATTCTGCCACTGGAAGAACCTGGATTATTGGGAGATCTAGCGATGCACGCGCTAAAGCATCGGCCATTTCATTTAAATATAAGCCCCCAGTGACCTGGGACCCACACTAGTTTAGGTGCTTCAGCTAAGACGGAACTAAAGATCGAAATGTCTTGAGGGCGCGAGAGTTATGTGATGCTGGAAGAGCTGTGCGTACGGAGAGCGAACAGTTATTATGACCGCCTGATCTCGTATGACAAAGCCATCTTCTTTTTCTTCCATTTCGATGTATTGCTCTTGCCCCGCCACCTTCCAAAAGCTTTCTGCACCTAACGTGGTTTTGCACTGTCTCCGTGATCGGCCCACCTTCAACCAAACTACGAAGCTATATATGTCATGATTGCATCGTGCGATGTCACAGTGACGTCGTGATGACGTCATATTGACGTCACAAATGTGCTGGCTATATGCGACATCATGGTGACGTCATCACGTGATGACTTTTTCCTTCATTCGTGTTGACGCCGACGGTCACTTTTCGCGTTTGGTGAGGTATCTATCAGGCTATCGCCTTAAAATAATAAATTGAACTCGTTGAATGCCATGCATCATAACATAAAGAAGTTGGTGTACAGTATAAATACCCAAGAACAGATATTATGCGTACAGGTCTTGCATCATTATGTCTTGCTTGTTATGCAGACCCCTATTATACCCCCCCCCCCTTCCCTGCTACTGTAACGTCACCTGATCTGTCACCTGTACAGCCGTCGTGCTTCGACCACTGGTCCAGACTTCCCTTGCTGAACTCGGCCAGAATTATTGAACGCATTTTCTCTCTAGCACCCTAGTGCAACACCTTAGCAATACAATGCTGCACTTTTTTTTTTACTCATTCTAATCTTTCTTCATGGCTATTTGGCAATAGAACCGAGTTTATTCTTGTCTCGTCCTCCCACGCTTTGAATTGCGGGCGAGTTTGTAAACATTTAAATGCCGTGACATCAGTGTCTGTTCGTTACAGGTTCTAAACCACAGAAACAACCCCTACGGTACACACCAATGTTGTGCACGGCACGCCCTCTCAACCCCCACGAGTGTGTGTAGCGGTAGCTCTAATGACGTCGAAGCAGGAAACTCCTGAACTCGCACTGTCATCGCTTCGCAGTCAATGCACGTAGGCGCATGGGCGGCGCCTGGCTTCAGGTAAGCACTGCTTTGTAGAAATCAAGTATGCTCGCAGGCAACGTTCATGTGAAGGAGGGGCTTCTGCGGATGCTTCCATGCACCACGTATTCCGGTGGCGTTTGACAATGCTCTCAATGCTGGGAAATGAGGTCAAATTCATAAAAATTCTCAGGTTCACAAACCTTCTCTTTCGTGTATGTTTTTTTGCCCCGTCGGCCTGCCGGCTTCTATAATGATGTGTCCCGCCTCATCATTGGTTGAAATATTTTACGAACACTTTTTTTTTCTAAGAGCATGCAGGAGAAATCCCCTTTCACACTAAAAGTAGCACCCACCCTTCCACCTTCCCCCATCTTCTACACCTATCGGCGCTTGAGTCGTGGATTTGATTCTGGCGTCGGCGT
This sequence comes from Rhipicephalus sanguineus, assembly GCF_013339695.2. Classification (NCBI taxonomy): domain Eukaryota; kingdom Metazoa; phylum Arthropoda; class Arachnida; order Ixodida; family Ixodidae; genus Rhipicephalus; species Rhipicephalus sanguineus. The sequence goes on from NW_023614487.1 coordinate 13,896, forward strand.
TTGGACTTCGATGGAGGCGAAATGAAAGAGGCCCGTGTTATGCGTGACGTCAGTGCTTGTTAAAGAACCCCGGATGGTCGGAATTTCCGGCGCCCTCCACTGCGGTGTCTCTCATAATCACGTTGTGGTTTTGGCCCATGAAACCCTTGATGTAACAATAAGAATGTTTGTGAGCGGGTTAATGCAAGAACGTAAATGCGCGAGCAGGACTGCTTTCATCGAAACAAGAAACACGTGAACTATGGATAGCTACCGTGCGCACTGCCTCCCAGAAAGCTCTGCGCAATTCATTACCGGCAAAGTTTCGCGAAAGCCGACGCAATTCCGTTTTCCTTCTCTTTCTGGGCGCAAGTAGGAGCCACGGAATCGTTCCCAACGAGCCACGGAAATCTCCAGATGACTGCCGGCAGTCTTTAAGAACATTTTATACCCGTTTAGAGATTCGAGTGCAGCTGGCGCACCCAAAGTGCTTCGGCACTCATGCCAGAGAGCTCTTCAGCTGCGGCCCGTAAAAAAAACAAAAAAAAACACAAAAAGAAAGGCATATAATGAGGGAAGCGCAGTGAATCGAAGGCACAAGGAAGGCCTCAGTACATGCAGGTTCAATTAGCAATAGCACCTAGTTAGGCTAAACTACGATTAGTCCTCGCGCAGACGCCGTAATTGGATCACAGTCTTAGCGTTCGTAGCAGCAATTGCACGAACTAAAGAGGTACATCATGGCTAGTTCTAGTGTCATCAACTCAACGGAGTACGTCCTTCGCCATCTGCGTATGCGAAAGGTGGCGCCTTCGCACGGCTGCGAGCAGCTACCAGGAATCACAATCCAACGACGGGCCGAGATATATAGCTTTTCTTTTTTTTTACCCGCGTACACGCTTCCGGCTATGAAGACACGAGGGAGCTATCTGTCACCGGCTAATGGCTTCTCTGCCTGGTCTGGACCTTGCCACCGCCTCCTTGGAAGTGCACAGGTTTTTCTTGCTACTGAATCCCTTACCGTGCCTAGGCCGGAACTATACGGGTGGGTAAAAGACAGGCTGGCACGATGGTGATTGCTTAAAAGCTGTAATTAGGCCCCAACGCGGCTTTGCGGACGGCACGTTTGGGATCTGAAGATCCCCCAAGGAGTCAGAATCACCTATGAAAATGTCCATTTCTCCCGTTTCCTCGGTTGGCCTGCAAGTACGGCGCCGCGAAAGCGTGATATTGAACGAATGGTGGTTATTTTGGCCAGGTGCTCATTTAAGGGTGGCCAAAGGAGGCACCTGTGTGCAAGAACATGAAATATGGTTTTATTGAGGCGGAACGCTAGCAGCACGTGAAACTATAAGTATATATCCAAATATTACTTATATAACCGTTTGATAGCAATCGCACAGAAAGAACAGTGGACAGAGACACAGATGAAGGGGAAAGGCAGGGGGGTTGACCAATCACAGACTCGGTTGACTACCCTACATTTGGGGGGGAGGGTGACGGAGAGTAATAGATAAGATAGAGAAGAAAGAAAAAAGTGAGAAAAGTAAGACATAAACATTTAGTAAGAAGGCGAATAGAAATAGGGGAGGGGATAAAAAGAGCCTGCTATTCAGGCCTTAGTTTGTGTAGCGCAACGGCCTGCACACGCTAATTGCATTTAATTCTGCTTTGCTCTCGCACCGTCAAAGCAAAGTGCGCCGCCAGTTCCAGATTTCGATGTGCATTAGAAGCGATAAGAACAGTATTCAGACTAGCTGGCTTGTTTCTCCCTGTATTGCGTTGTTTTTCTCCTGTTCTTTCATTCTTCTCCGAACGCCGAGGTGCACCCGTTTAAGTAACGTAATTGTGATAAATTGGCAGGCATTAGTGCTTGTCAGTTGTCTAGGGACGCATTTGCCTCTTGTGGTATTGAAGACCGTTTTTAGCCACGGAGAAGAAATTATTCTGCATCCGTGCTGTGGTATCTTTCTCTGCTGTTGTGTTCTTGAAGACAATTTGTTATTCTAACTTTTTTATTTATTACGTCCTCTTTTTTTTATTTGTGAAATCAATATTTCTGTGATCCGTTTCGAAGAGATAGATACTTCTTCTAAAAAGCAGCTTTATGTTATTTTTTACGATCTTCTTTGCGTCTAGTTCATACATTTTGTGTTGTGATTACTATATACGAAAGCGGTGCGCCGCTTTTTCTTCGTGCGTCTGATCAATACCACTGCAGATCAGCGAAGTGTGCGACAAAAACATTGACGTCCGGAGACGCGCGAAATGCATTACATTTGGGCAACCAAATCTACAGAAAAATTGTCATACTAATATAAGTTTCTACTGAGTACTTAACGCGTGGTTCTGGTTTCAAAACTCATAAGAGTTCATTTCCTCTTTTCTGTAGTTTGTTTATCAGTGAAATATTGTGCATCAGCTTTTTGTCCTACCTCTCCTTTTGACTCACGAGAAAGGCTGTGACTATTCATAACATCATGTAGGACTAAGCGTGCTCAGTATATGATACTTAATGGAATTCCTGGAGCATACGGACTTTGGTTGCCTTTGATATCTAGCAAAATCGCGTATTTTCCGTGCACTTATCCATATGACATTTATGACATTAAGGTGGGCTACCTTGTTACTGGCACTGGCGAACACGGATTTTACGGCGTTTCTCTTCTGACTTTGTCTTCTGAATTCGTGTCCCGTCTTGTTAAGCGCCGCAAGAACCATGTTCCATATTCTGGATAAACTCCGTTAGTTACGGCGCTATTTAGGCTTGCTATGAGCGGATAATACGGGGAAGCTGCGAGTGCGTTTTAAGGGACAGAATCGCTTGGCGTACGCCTAATAATCGTACAGTCATCATTTAAAAACCTAGTCCGAAACAAGCCAGAATACTGCATATATTGGGACGTCTATGTTGTTTATTTTGTTACATCTGCTCACCCAAATTCATAGTTTCTACAATACTCAACCTATTTTGCCCTCTCTATTAATATGGCGTTGCTGTTTTTTCGCAGTTTCACAGTTCCATGGCATTTCTTACCCATCTACGTTCACAGTCCTGTAAAGCGTGCTTTCTTACTAGTAATATACGCGTGCGGCAAAGCCTGCTTCCTGCATATATTCACAGACGCAATAAGTTTTTCCTTTCCCACTAATTTTTCTCTCAGCTGTGAGAATGCAATAATTCATCTCATTAGAGTTGACGAGGTCCATGATTTTTTATCATGTGTGTTATATATCTTGCAAATCGAGACTGTTCTCAAGTAAAAAAAAAAAAACTAGACCTATACTCTTTTTTCAGCCCTCCGCTTCTCTGTGCACTGTATATGATAAGGTGTGCTGCATTTTAGATGTATATAAATACGCACCACTCTTACTGAATCGACACATCGTTTTCTCTCAAAACTGTTTTTATAAACACTTTCAGACTTTGTAATAATAATTGTTGGTATTCTACGTCTGAAAACCGCAATATGATTATGATGGGCATCGTACTAGAGGGCTCCGGAAATTTTGACCATCTGGTATAACGTGCACCTAAATCTAAGTACACGGGTCTAAATCATTTCACCTCCTTCGAAATGGGGCAGCCGTGGCCCAGGTTCGATCCCGCGACCTTCGGGTCAACAGTTATCGGAATTTGTAGAGCTTCTTCCGATCATTCCTCTGGATAGCAGCTGGGAGAAAGTAGCCGTCCCGATTATGATGCCAACGACTCGTTTTCTTTGTTTAACGCCACTAATAACACGAAAAAGAGGAAAAGAAGGAGCCTTTCTTTTTAGTGAGAATGCGAACTAAATGCTTTCACTGTTAAGCTTTTGATAGACCAAGTCCAGAAATCCCTATAATGGGCTCGCAGATTTCATGTAGGCTCGGGTGTCTTTCGACAGCGCGCTCTGCGACCACCTTATGTAATCGTTTTCTTTTGTTTTTTGTATCTGCATGTGCAACTAAATGATTCAGACGCTCTATAGTTGAACCCGGAGTGCCTTTACTGTTTCCTGTACTGCGGTGGTCGCATTCTTATAAGATGAATGCAAAGGTTTACATGTACAAAATATCGGTGCACGTTACGGAAACGCGGTGGTTTAATTTCAAAATGTTAACAGCGCATAGAACGATGAGGAAGAGACGACACAACAGAGGTACCTCTGTTGTCTCGTCCCTTCCTCATCGTTCTATGCGCTGTTAACATTTTTAAATGAATCCACACTAACCTGCCCAAGCGTCAACCCTTGCGGTGGTTTAAGTTAGCTTGCAGGCCTGTGTTATACGGTGCATAATATAGTCCGCGCATTGAACTAGTGACGTTAATCTCCACTTATGTTATGTGTATAAATATGTGTAAAAGAGCAGTCCGACATTTGCCCTAAAAACATACTTCATAAATATTGTTGTTTCTTTCTCATTTCATTCTTGGTGTTTCAAAAGTAATTCATATTGTCACGTGGTCGTGACGTTGACGAAGGCAGCAGTCGGCATGTTTTAGACTAAACTTTTTCTTTGCGCGAACTTGTGCCCGGAAAATGAAAAGACAAGGTACAAGCATTTCATGCTATACACTAATATCGGCGAACAGGGCACCGGCCGTCGGTAATCTGACCTGCGGTGAGGTGCGTCGGCATTTATACATGCGGCATCGAACATTGGAGCCTTATCGTTGGTGCTCGAGTAAGCTCTCGAATAAACTTGACTATTCGGGGCCTGCGCGTAATTTAACAGAATGACCTCAAACATTCCGGCGCGCTCTGCGCCGAGCGTTGCTAACACTCTTTGTGGGTGAAACCCGAACACATCAAAATAAAGCAATAACACGCTTGGCAATATCTAACTCGCTTTTATATTGCTGTATACCGTCTTTCCAAACGCAGCGAGTCCTCTTTGCATCAATAACCCGAGAGTAAGCGTTCTTCTCCTTCGCATTTTCGGCGTTTCGGATACGCGCGGTGTCATAGCGCCATCTGTTAGAGCACTGCTGCACTAGCCTCCTAATGCTGCCTCCACAGTAAACGTTACAACAATAAAATACAACTGGCTGGAGATAAGGACAAAGTCCGAAAGCCTCGTAACCTAATTCTCCTCTTGTGCAGTGCTTCTATTCGCCAAAACGTCATTTGATTTGGATCGCAAGGAAAAACTGCGAACGACAAGGACAACATAAATACCACCGTAAGTAGCGCTACTATAGGCCGGACAACAGAAAGGAAGAGACGGACACAGGTGCAAACTAACAACTGATTTTATTTAAGGCTGATTCACAGGTTTATATATCAACAAGCTACGCAGGCGCACCGTCACAACAACCAGTGAACACAATAAAGCAGAAATTATCAAACAAGGCGCGAAAGAAATTGCACTTCTGCGTTGTACAGCGCAATCGTTGTGTCGTTTACACAATACTGATTTGTTTTCCTGGTAAAAAATGGTTCTAACGTTTCACGAGTTGTTTTTTGTTTACTTCGGTCTAGAATTTTTAGCGCAGAGGAAACGTGGTTCACAACTGGAGCACATCACGCACTGGTCAACGAGATGAAATCTCTCCTTATCAGTCAAAATTTTTTAGCGTTGCCTGAGTCGTTTTGTCCTTATTTGTCCTAATACGGTTCTCTTCTACTGTACCGGTTGCATTCCGGTTGCAGATGGGCCACGTGTTGTCGGAATCTCTTCGTGCCATCTAGCTAATTATTTTTACAGAATTTATTATCATGATTCAGCTGTCAAAGTGCGCCCGTATACGGGCTTAGAAAAAATTTTTCTTCACCGAAGCGAATGTTTATCGTTACTGACGTCATTTCGAGGTTGGGATATTGTCTTTATTTATTTATTCAACAATACTGCCGACTTAATTCGAGAATATTGCAGGAGGAACACACATACTGAAATACATACAAAATGTTATAATAGAGAGAGCAAAACAAGAATTAGAATGATCACCGAAGGTTGAGTAGTGCAGAACAATCGAAATACTGCTGCAATATTTATGCATCAGTCAAACATTTGCTTGAAACGTGCTTGATAAATAGTGCAAAATATCAATGAATATAAACACAGACCCGCTCAACGGCTGTGAGAGTTTTAACGGGAAAGCGAACTGTACAAAACTGCCCGAATACAAATCGGAGTCGAAGGCAGGCGGCACGTAAAGATAGCACAGGACTAGAACGAAGGCACCGACACTTTAATTGGTAAGGATTACAGGTGCCGTAGGTAATTGAAGCGACTGGCTTTACTGTAGACAGTAAAGTTATTACACTTGAAACCCGCAATAACGAAATCGGCGGGGAAAGCATAAAATTTCGCTCTTGTGGGAATTTCGTTGGCGCGAGAATGCGGCAGAAAAGACATGGAATTTACAAAAAACATGTTTTATTTACAAAAGTCAGTAAGTTTGCTTTGGCGGGCCTTACCATGCAGCAATTTCATGCCTCTCGATCGGGAATCTTGTTTGCCACGGCCCAAAGTTCGCCCCATGCACTGGTCAGTGACGGCGGCACTGCGCTGTCACCAGTACCGTCATCAAGTGCGCCTACAGCGAACCTTCTTCCGGCTCCGCTGGATCAGCGCGGAATCGCGGACAGCGAGTTGCACGCAACGCCAAATTCTTCGGCGATGTCCATGTTTTTCCTGCCCTTTTCCACCTCACTGATGATTGCAGCCTTTTCTTCCAGCATGATGAACTTCCGCTTTTTCGTTGGAGGCGGCATCTTCGCAGGCAGTGAAATCGGACGAAGCAATCGCAACACACAGTTCACGTTGCACCAAGCGACCAAGCAAACGCTCCACAAATGGCTCCACACGCGCGACCACACGCGCAAAGTCGACAAAGCCAAACACAGAGCCTAGCTAACGAACAAAACTCCACGAGGAATGTGGATTTGGCTACGTAGTCCGCGATAACGAGCAGGTGTTTCGGCAAGCCGTCATCATCATCACTGTCGCCAGCTTTATATTTTTTTGTAAATCAATTTTGGCGGCTGCCTCTCAAGTGCGCTGTAGCGATAGTTTTGCACAATTTAAGTGTAGCATGAATGCATGTCAGCAGTTTTCGAATGTAGTTAATGTTGCGAGAGTAGAATATTTGCGCACTCGTCTTTGAAAATTTCGTTAATGAGGGACTGCGGTATGAATATCTTTCGTAGTCGCGAGTTACGAAATGCAGTGACTCTTATGGGCGTTCGCCGGTGGTGCTCCGAAGATATTTCGTTGCGGTGAGAATTTCGTTCCCTCGGGATTTCGTTCTCGCGGGTTTCGACTGTATTACAGTACAATCTGGCGTAATTCATGCCCATTTTTCAGTGATCCCCTAGCTTTTTTTGTCCACGCTTCTTTCTCCGTTTTTGAATGCTCCTACCTTTTTTCTACTTCTTAACCACAATGGTCTCTACGTGGCCTGATGTTTTCATTAGTCGTCGCTGTGTCCTCATTCTGGGAAGTCCGTCGGCTGCCCGCTTTCATAAATCCAACACGTGGTCCAATCAGTGCCTTGGAGGCAGCAATATTTCCTCATTTCAAACCCACAGTGGAATTCTTTTTCACTTTATTTTGCAGCGAGACAGCCTTTGTTAACTTTTTCCTGCCTTTTGCTGCGCCTTTGCCATACCGCCAATACCGAACAAAGAAAGTTTGGGAAATTGCTCTGAGAAAAACCGTCCACGCACCAGTACAATAGCAAAGATACGGCGCAACAATTCTTGGCAGAAAATATGCCTCTGGCCTTTCCGATGGTTTTCTAAATCGATGGCATTTGTCAGCCCAGTCTAGAGCATTGTACTTTTAATTGAAAAAAAATAAGGGAAGGAGTAGTTGTCGGCATTTCATGGTGACGGCTGCCCAGAAAGTCACAGTGAAAAATAAAAACATGGTTGATCCCTCCGTCATAGGAATCGGAATAACATGAAAGTACAGCCTGCCCTTACAGAAGTAACAAAATGTTTACTGTACATTGATATAGGAGAATTTGCACAATGTGTATGTTGACGTCTGGCAGCTATAGCACCGTTTAACGTAGATGTACCCACTTTGATGATTGGTGGTACATCTCCATCCCGACGACTAACGTCCATGCTAAATGATTAAACAATCCCTTGTGGTAGCTGTAGTAGTTAACGGTGAAAGCGTGATCAGAGAACGAGGTGTGATAGCCAGAAGAGCGTCGCATATTGGACGCAGAACTTGGTCGCCATCCCGCGGCATGGTAAATATGAATGAACACCGCGGCCGGACTAGAGGGAAACGCAGATGCCGTCGTGCCACCCCGGTAGCCCGGCCGCCATTTTTCTCGCGGCGAACGCGTGAGCTACAGCCAGGTGAGGCAGGCGCGTGTCGCAGAGCTATTAAATGCGAAGCATTTCTTAGCGAACTTCTGCGAGTTTGAGCGTATCTATCTATCTATCTATCTATCTATCTATCTATCTATCTATCTATCTATCTATCTATCTATCTATCTATCTATCTATCTATCTATCTATCTATCTATCTATCTATCTATCTATCTATCTATCTATCTATCTATCTATCTATCTATCTATCTATCTATCTATCTATCTATCTATCTATCTATCTATCTATCTATCTATCTATCTATCTATCTATCTATCTACAGTAAAACCTCGGTGATACGATCACGTCTCGTACGAATTTCGGGGTGATACGAATTTTTCCATGGTCCCGGCCAAGGCTCATTAGCCTGCAATGTATTGAATTACGGTTGTTGCGAACCGATTTGCACCCCTGACGTTTGATACGAACGTGCGCTAGCGTACAGGTACGAACAGGTGCTGCCCGTGCTGGCGCGGAAGACGCGGCAGTCACGCGCGGGCGCGGGCATGCGCGCTGCGGGACCATCAACGATACGTCGTTGCCTCCGAGATAGTGCGCGCGAATCTTGGAGGCCTTAGAATAACAGAGAGCTGAGCTAGTTGGTAAGTATTCATTCTAAAAAGACAGGGCGTGCAAACACGGACACAAGAAAGAAGTCAGGACACCACAAACGCCGGCGTTTGTGGTGTCCTGGCTTCTTTCTTGTGTCCGTGTTTGCACGCCCTGTCTTCGATTGGAGGCCTTTATGCGCCCTTCGCGTTTATATTACCGATGGACGTTGACGTCGCGCTTTCTTTTTTCGGGCGTGTTGACGCGTGCTCTTGTGCTCGATGCAGTAGCGTCCTGGTAGTGTGTTAACACGTGCCTGCCACGTCTATGCAAGACATGTCCCCGCGGTCACACGTTCTATAAAAGAGACTGAAACTAGATAGATAGATAGAATAGATAGATAGATAGATAGATAGATAGATAGATAGATAGATAGATAGTAGATAGATAGATAGATAGATAGATAGACTAGATAGATAGATAGATCGCTAGATTAGATAGATAGATAGATAGATAGATAGCTAGATAGATAGATAGATAGATAGATAGATAGATAGATAGATAGATAGCTAGATAGATAGGATAGATTAGATAGATAGATAGAATAGATAGATAGATAGATAGATAGATATAGAAGATAGATAGATAGATAGATAGTAGATAGATAGATAGATAGATAGATAGATAGATAGATAGATAGATAGATAGATAGATAGATAGATGCGCTCAGAATACCAACGGTTTGCTAAGAAATGCTCCGCATTTAAGGACGCATGACCATGCTATCGTACAATGTGGACACACAACTAAGTAAAGCCAGTGCTAACACACATGCAACTCAATAAGTACACCAAACACATCAGGAAGCTCGGGTCTAATTGTGTGGTTCCTGAGCGTAGAGGAAGATATGTAGTCTACTTTCTTTCTTTTTAATTTATTCTGCGGCGTAGTTCCTGTTCATTGAGAGGACTGATCTGTCTTAAGAGCCCAGAAATTTGACACTGCCATCCGTAAACATTGTGGAATGAAAGAAGAGCTGACCTTTTATTTCGCAAGCGGTCTTTGGTAAATTTTTCGAATTCAGTCCCGTACATGACGATAATTACTTACGTATACTTTTCAGGCTCTGGCAATATTGTACAAGCTCATTGTGGCTTGGCTCAGCATGTCTTAAATTTTCCTTCCATTTCAAAATTTCGGATTAGGTATTTTAATATGCCGCTTAACATCCCAAAATGAACTTATTTTCTACCGCTACTGTTGCTTGAGACTTCCTTACGACATCCGGAAACGTGAGGCCATTTTACGGAAGGGAAGCCGCCGAACGAAAACATTCACTTTTAATCAGCGCTGCTTCTCCATTTTGCGAGTGTTATGTTTCGCTCGACCGCTATTCTTGAAATCCGGTGTTTTCGTAATGCGAAGCCCGCTGTGCGTAACGTCCCGCTTTCAAGAGATCAGCAAGTCGTTTTTCAAGGTATATCTGCAGATTGCTAAAGGAATGAAGAGTCTACAGCAAATAGACTCTCTCTTCATTAAACATAGTGGGTTGAGGTCAGATGGCAAGTCGGAGCTCAATGCGAGCTCAAAGATAGATGTTTATGTGATTTGGAAATTACAAATAAATCACTACCTTACAATACATCGCCTTTGTTTTCTGTCTTATATCTTTTCAGGTCAGGTTTATGTGGTCATAGTTTTGATTAAGAATATTGGCACTTGCGATAGTACTATTTGCCAGGCTCATAATCTCAGCTCAGCGCTTGAATTTTCTGATCACCTGCAGCATCTGTGCTTCGCAAGCACTTTGATGCTCTTGCATCCTTCAGGGTGGGTGCATGAATCTTTAACAAACAGCGGTTGATTTAAATTTTTTCCCCTCTTTTATTTGGTTCCTCTGATACGTGCGCTTGTGCTAGAGACTACGTTTGTGCACATTTTATTCACGCTCTCATTAACGAACTAAATGGACTCAATGTTAATTGCTCTTAAAGTTCGAGAAAGCTGTCATATTCCTATACTGACTTCTCGTATTTTCGTTCGAGTTTTGATGTATTCTGTTCCTTTCAGTAGCGCTCATCAATTATACGAATAGGTCGCATAACTGATGAGTGCATGCAGCTACGAAAGATGTGATGCCAGTAACGTGGAGAACATAGTAACACGTCTCAAGTCTGCCGCATAGGTTTCCAAGGGACCAATGGATTGATTGACTGCGGGTGTGTGTTCGTCGCCGGTGTATCGGTTTCTGTTTCCGAAGTCCAGAGCAGCAAAAACGTCAGGAGTGACAGCGGATGACCGGGACTTTCGCGACGTTCTGCCACATCGGTCCTTTTTTTTTTGAGAGTCGTATAAGGAGTTGCGGTCACGTCTGAGACATCGGATGGAGTCTTGTGATGTCGTCCGATGGCCCGGGGTCCCATATACCCCCAGCTGCACGTCTATATCCGCCACCGGAAGCCGCCCTGACGCTGACGCATTCATTTATCCATCAAGATTGCTCGAAGGCAGTCGGCTCTCGTGGCACGAGAGGCCCGGCAGCTGCTCTGAATGCAATGTACTGAGGCGTGTACAAGTATATGTGCTTGAAGTTTCCCTTAACCTTCATGCCTATAATAAATATAAGTTCGCTTTTTTTCCAGTTTCGTGCAATGTGCAAGTGCAAGCGGTGATGTAAATTTGATGTTTTTTTCTATAGTAGTTTATTTTTAGTAGTTTTTTTTCTATAGTACTATATTTCTATAGTAGTCTATAGTAGTTTATTAAGCGCAGGCAATGATTCAACTTTCAAATGATTTTCATCAGTGAAGCACAAAATGTTGAAATTAGAAGAACAGCGCGGTATTTCGTCACTCTATAGATGTCCTGTGTACATGGGGCCTTATGGTGTGTACAATCTAGCACATACCAGAACAACAGAAAGGAACAACAAGAAAAAATAAAAACAGATATTTGCATGCTATTTATGTTTCTATGTGGAAAACCAAATAGTTATGCATTGACTTTTACAAAAGAAAACGTGCGAGTGAGTGCCGTGCCACCATTAGCGGTGGTTTATATTTAATAGTAGACTATGAAAAACGCAATGTCTGAAACCACTGAGCATAATGACCCAAGTCCGGCATACTGAAACCTAGTTTAAAGACATAAAACTCAACAGTACTCAGATCTTGTCAACGCTTATCATCAGTGGATGAAATTAATCCAGTCTAAGAGCTAAATGTTAAGTCCGAATAAAACAGCACAAAGCCATTGTGTTTCACTAAATCGCTCGCTGTTAATGCGCTTGCTCTCATTTGCAAGTGTCAGATCGTGTATATATCGTCGCACGCATGAGTAACGTTGTGATACTTCGTTCCCTTGATTCATTATGTTGGTAATTGCATCAGGTTATTTCTCAGGTAATATACGGGCACGAAATTTTTTCGAAAAAAATTTGATCTTTTGTTGAGCCGTTTGTTCTATTGTGCTGTGTCCTGTTCTGTTCTGATTAACTTGCTCTGAAGAGGTTCGGGTTTATATAACCTCGGCTACTCCATTTGTATGAGATGGGCAGGAAAAAAATTAGCTACCCAGAAACAAAAAAGTCACAGTTTCGCCGCAGCGGCGAAGAAGTGAATGTGATAACAAATAATCAGAATGTCATACGAAGAACGGCAAGCTGCTCGATACTTGCAGCGCGCCGCTCAAACGCAAAGGACTCAAGAAAAAAACACATACAGGACGACCGCGAACTAACAACGGTCACAGCTCGACGCTTGCAACGCGCTGCTCAAAACAAGGAAGGACGCTCGAAAAGAGCGCGCAGGTATACACAGGACGACCGCGAACTAACAACCGTCACAGTTGTTACTTTTTCGTGTTTGAGCAGCGCGCTAAAACCCAACGCTAGATTTTTTTTCTTGAAAACTGCGGTGCCTGGAGTGACGCCTCCGCGTCTCCTGCCCCGCGGTGGCGTTCGTCGCATTGTTACCCTGGTGTTTCCACGTCACTAATGGGTACAGAAATGGACTACGTTTAGTGCGCGTCTCAACAGCAGTTTTCAAACAAGGAAAATGCATGAGCGTCACGCCCTTCGGGCAATCTCGCGGGTTATACTGCACACGCTGAACCACCTCAGAGCTCTGCGTGCCGGCAGCGTTAAATGATGTATATAAATAGCTCGCTGTTAGTATCCTTAACAACTGGTGGCGCATGGCCGAGTTGTTTAGAGCGGCGCGCTACGGAGCGAAGGGTCGCAGTTTCGAATCCGGGTGGCGCGCTTCGGAAACTTTTTTCTTTTTACTTATTTTTCTTTGTGGCTTTTATTTATATATACTTATACCTATGACATAGATATACTTATGACGGCAACGGCAACGGCGGCGGCGACGGCAAAAACCAGCCGAGAGTGTCCATATAATTCCTATCGCAATAAAATATTTTGTGGCAAACGACTCGCCGCCAGCATCCTAGTCCCCTTTCTTGTCGACAGCTGAGACAGAAATCGCAGAGCTGAGAATGAAAAAAAAGCAAGAACTCAATCACTGAGTTCTTGCTTCAACGAAAGTGCATGCGTTTTCATATTCGCGCATAAAAATATATCTTTGTGTACACCTATTTCAACAAAGCGCCGATGAAAAGACTTACAATGTCAACCACTACACCACAAGCAACTCTTCTTTTGGCGCTGGGCCCAATATTACAGATATTAACGGACGTCAGAACGAAACATCTGTGACCGTAGGGAATCGTTCGAAAGAAATTTAACCAAGATCGGCTGTCCTGTGCCAGTATGCAAAACAAAGAATTTGTACGGATAGTTGGAAAGATCAAAGACGCGCACATCTGCCGATTCAATTTAGTATCAGACGAGCTCGGCAAAAATGGACGAGAGAAGTAGCCAACCGCTTTCTTAATGAGTTTTGTCGATAGAAAATACGCCTCGGGCATTCGAAGCTAACCTGCGAGAATATCTTCAAATGGCAATTCTTTAGAAACGTCTTTTTGCGAGCAATTGCATAGCATTCGTGCGGCTGGTATAAAATTCAATAAATGATAAAAGTGATGCGGAGTTTTGAATTATTTTTTTTTTTCGGAGCAGTAGTTCAAACTATTTTCTTGAAGATGCAACAATAAATTGTGGGTTACGTTTTATCTGCGTTTAACGCGACAGTGTTAAAGAGCTCGTTTCGCAGAAATTATGGCGTCGGCGTTGACATCGTTGGTTGTGAGGGAAAAATAAGCGTTGTCCGTGAGCTAGAGTTCGAGACAGATGAAAATTATTAATAAAATTCGGCTGATCCCACGCCTTGTGGGAATCGGTTTCATGCGAAGCATTCAGCGAGTAGTGGTCTATGCTGCATCTTTTTTTTGTCTTTAGACAAAGCGTTATGAGGTAGATCCACCTGTTTTTGTAAGCGTAGTAGTTGCGTGCACATCGTGGCCTTACCATGGACGTCGAGTACACTGGCGTTTAAAGAGTAACATTTAGTCTGACGTAACGTTAGCACACACTTTAGAGCACAGACGTCAGTGTTATAGAAAAGATCTAACTGCGTTTTACGGTGCGATGATGTGAATATCATAAGTTACTTTCGTTAGCGTATTCCTCCGGGATCGAGCAACGCTTGAATATAGCTTGCTGAATCATAAAGATAGAAATCTAATGTTTATTAAACTTCTATGAAAGCGGAGCCAAAATTGTAAGCACAATTGACGTTAACCCAGCTTGACGCCTGTATCCTAGGAGTAGATAAGTAATGCTTATTGCTTTGTTATAAAATTGGATACCGCCATTACGCCTGCACAGGGTCTTTTTCCAAAGCAGCTTCAAGACGTGGCGTGGCTCTGTGGTAGAATACTTGACAGCCGCGCAGAATGCTTGGCTCGATTCCTGCTGAGATCCTGATTTTTATTCTTTACAATTTTCGGGCCAGCCCTACCGATGAGAATTTTTCTTAACGTTCTCGCATTTAAATTACCAATGTCTGTTCTCGCCATTCCTGGGTAGATATAAACTGTCGATCACCTGTGGCGCATACCCGTACACTGCGGCCCTTGGTAAACGGGTATGTGCCACACGTGTCTAGAGGAAAGGGTTTGACGACGTACTCGACAGGACTTTCACGGTATTCATGACAAGACAATCGTGTTTCACGGTATTCATGACAAGACGTGTTTCCTTACGGACGCGTAGTGGGTACTTCGCTGATTCGCAAACGGAAGAAATATGGCTTAGTGGGCACTTCGCAGCTGTACTTGCAGTAGGCATTGTAGGATAGTTTGAAATAGCTAATGTGACGCGTATTGACGTTCCTTTTCTTGCGGCGCGGTTGTGGTGTCTAGCGAATCGAGGCTGCCGATTGAGAATGCGATGTGAACGCGGCCCGATTATGCTATCGCGTTCTACTCTTCAGGCGAAGCACAAGCCTCCTCCAACCTTTTTGTGCACAGAACGCAATGATGTACATAATCTTGGAGTATAGATTTTCAGGCTCGTTGGTTCGTTCCCGGAAATGTGGCCGTAGCGCTGAAATGACGAGGACAAGA
Organism: Rhipicephalus sanguineus; assembly: GCF_013339695.2. Classification (NCBI taxonomy): domain Eukaryota; kingdom Metazoa; phylum Arthropoda; class Arachnida; order Ixodida; family Ixodidae; genus Rhipicephalus; species Rhipicephalus sanguineus. The sequence continues at coordinate 29,271 of NW_023614487.1, forward strand.
AAGAGACAGGACGTGCGCTAGCCATCTTGAAGCTTGTATTGAGCACGACTTCATACTTGGCATGTTTACTTTTTATGTGGGTTCGCCATTCAGTCTACATTTATAGTGCGCTCTATGTTAGCGTATGCACCCCAACGATTTTTTATTTGGTGTCGCATTTCTTGAAAACTAGCTTCGTGATGCCTGACATTGTTTATGTATTAGGCTAAGGAGTTTGTAACCCTCTGCAACTTTTTATTTGCGTACAATGCAGTGTTCAAGAATTGACAATCACGCGGTGAAATACGCACCTGGTTATTTCAAAGGTTCGACAAGTTCTGTCTACGGCATGAAGGCCACGTTACTAACCATAGAGGTAACTCTCCTTCACTAACTGACCTTCATTCACTGAAAAAAAATGTTATCTTACATTAAAGGGACACTAAAGAGAAACAATGAATCGGTTTAGATCAATAAATTGTGCTCTGAGAACTCTAATGTCGGTAATTTCGCCATGATATCTTTATTAATAAAAGAGAAAATCAAGTTGATTGTTTCATTTTTAAATTTCGCACCGAAATCTTCCCGCGTGACGTCACGGATTTGAAAGTGTATTTATCGTATTTTGGCGCTATCGCCTCAGCAAAATTACCCCAAACTTGGTAAGTAAAGTCTATGGCCCCCTCAAAGGACAATGCAGGCTACTTCATTTTTGCCGATTAGGAACTGCGTAGTCCCTAGTAGGCGCCGTCAAAACATGTGACGTCACGGTGTATAGTGCGGAAATTTCAATTGGCGTCGCCACCACATTTTGTTTTTTCGCGTTTTCTCGCTTACCAAGCGTCTTCTTGCAGGAAGCGTGGTGTTTTTGGTATCGTGAAAGAGTACTTTGCTAATATGAGAAAAATCGTTTTGCTCTTTAATGTCCCTTTAAACAACATGTTTCTGGAATGCATAGCAAAGACGATATGCAAGACGGTGTGTTGGCCCGATGATATATACTCAGAAAAAGGGCACGTTCGCACACTAAATTAACAACGCGATGGACGCAACGGGTCTGCCGGGACGAGTGCCGAATCTCCAGGGAACAACGCAGCGAGTTACCATTCCTCGTTGATAAGAGCAAGCGGACAGTTGGCTTTTTGAGAAATGATCTTTTCCGCAGCGCGAGCTTCCTGCTGCTCTTACAGCCTGTTCGACAACTTGGCTTGGCTTTGCTAGAAAAACGGCAATTGATGATCCGGAAGCCGTGTCTGAAATCTCAGAGGAGCATGAACCACTTGTTTCTGTTGTTTTTTCTTTTCTATTCGTAGTAACGAGGCGGCACAGCGGAAGGTTTCTTCCACACTTGACTTGCGTCATGCTCGATATGCGGCCGGGACATTGGTTGCAATGGGGAACGTCAGCACGAAGGCGAGAAAGTTAATTGTATTCGGTACTCTGCCCCAGATTTTTAGGAGCGAAGTATCTTAGGCTCTCGGCTTTTCGGCGTGTCATGTCGTCATCACGGTCAATCAAGTTGTCAAACTATGGTCAAAAACAAGCGTATAATTAGTCAAAACGGGTTCAGAATTAACTAACATGACTTAAACTAATTTAAAATAGAGTAATAATCAGAATTTAATTTCATTAATTAGCAGAACTGTTAAATTCCATCTCAAGATTGGTTTCAAATGCCAAGTTTTCTCCTGTAAAGCATACTTCGTAGCATGTTGCAGTGTGTAACACGAAGACAAGTTACGACAAGTCTGCCTCTCATTTAAACGATTAAAACCGGTTCACCGCGAGAGGACGCCGCTGCCTCAGCAAGGGCGCGATTGCTCCTCTCACCGGCGCTTCTCCGGCGCCCAATCAGCGTTGCGCCGTGTGGCGAGAGAGAGCGAACGGCGCGCGTTGGCTCCGGAAACGCTCTTTTTGCGATGGACGCTGAACTGTAAGTTCGCAAGGAGCAAGAACGCGCGCTCGCCTGCGAAAGACAACGCAGACGCAGAGCCGATCAAGCTGCACGCGCCCAGCAAGCAGCGGCCGCTGGCAGCGCAGGATAGCCAACCCAGAACTGAAGGCCCAACAAGCAGCAGCAGCACAGACGCTCTTGCAAAATCGTCTTCTGTCTCTCATTGCCCATTAGCAGTGATCTTGCTGTGGTAAACACTGGCGCACACTGGGTGCTTCGCCCCTCCCGAGGTTTCACGTTAGCGGAGCTGTTTTTCTTTTAACACGAATGTTTTTTTATGCCGGTCTCCACCAAGACATTCATGACGTATCTTCGTTACGGAAATATGCCAGCAAAATGAATGCCATCAGACTGCAAATAAAAAAAAACTATAGGCTCTGTTGACAGGAGTTGAACCCAATACCTTATGGTCAGCGATGACGACTGAAGGGTGCACATTGGCTCCGGAAACGCTCTTTTTGCGATGGACGCTGAACTGTAAGCCCACTAAGCTACCGCCAAACACATTACGGAGGCTACATAAGCGCGCTTTTTATCTCTCACACTTTCCTCTCGCAGTGCTCTTGGATGAATAGATAATGGATACTATCAGCGTCCGCTTTATAACGGGGCGGTTACACCGGTTATACACTGGGCTCGAAAAAAAAAAAACAACTTCGTTGCCACCGCAATTAGCTCCGGCAACGCGCCGTTGCTACGACTTTCCTATTCGGCGCGTTTCCAATAGAATTGTAATTTCGTCAACGCTTTAACAAACCGCGAGGTGGCGGCTTTAGCCCAAGTCTCGCTCATAGCATCCATCCATATCGAAAAATAGCTCTCCGACTCTCGCGTGGCTGTCGCACCGCATTCCCCGCTCGCCCTGTGAGAATAAGCGGCCAGGCTGGAGGGAAGACACGACGCTCGTCGCGTTTCTCTTCGCGTTTCACGACGCTTTGAAAGAGTGCATATCGAGCATTAGTGTTTATTATGTGCTTGTTGATGCCATCTTTGCGCAGGATTCACCATATGCGGTGTCCTGGTTTATCTTGGCAACCTCAGCTACCGCAAGGGTTAAATCCCGATCATGGGCGTTAGTCCTCGGTACGGAGATGTGCCACTAGGCGTCAACGTGGTGCGTCCGCATCAAGCGGTGCTATATCTGCCAAACAACGATAGACATTATACAAGCTCTCATGTCATAAGGTCGAAGTCTGGGTCAGTTGGTACATGGCGCTGAGGCAAAAAAAAAAAACAAAAAAAAACGCCAGGCCTGCGCGGAAAGCGCAGCACAGTCACAGCGAAAGCTGGAAGAGCGGCATTTCTAGAGCCCGTTATAAACTCTCTAGTGGCTACTAATACAAGTAAACTAGCAACGTACCCACTACTCTACAAATCATAATTGTGAAGTTGGGAAGCACCCACCACGACATTATTCTTCATTCTGCGGAGAAACGAGCTACCATATGTAAGGCATTACGTGCAGTTTGTTGATGCGACGGTTGATGACGATGAAGAGTTACGGCTGAGCCATTTGTAATGGGTTGGAAGCTTTAAATGACCCACTAGTTACGTAATTCGCATCGTGTGACGCCCGGTCGTTATTTCACTCTCCCACCACGCTTTATAACATAGGCCAACGGGAGAAAAAGAGAGACAGGGAAAGAACTTTATTGAGACCCTGAGAAAATGCATCATGAGAGCCTTATGGGCTTCCTTGGCAACCAATAAAAGTGCACTTGCGAGGAACCCAGTACGCTATAAACGATCATAATTTTTTGAAGTAGGGAAGCAGCCACTATTTCATTTTTCTTCATTCTGCGGAGAATCGTGGTACCCGCTAAACACCTTTAGGCATTATGTGCACTTTGTTGATCCTGTGGTTGAGGACGATGAAAAATTATGGGAGAGCCCTTTGTAATGGGTTGGAAGCATTCAACAACGCACTCGTTGCGCAATTCGCATTGTGTGACGCTTGGTTGTTATTTTACTCTTCTACCACGCTACATTACATGTGTTAATGTGGTTCCTTCCCGACATGAAGCCTCTATAGGGTCTTCTTGCAACGCAGATTCAAGCACCGGCATGTCTCTGAGGTAGAACACTGGGCTCCCACGCGGAGGGCCCACGTTCGATCCTCGTTCCATCCTGGAAATTTTTCATATTTTTTCTTATTTCGAGCGATAGTGGTTACGGATATCGGCAGCGGCGGCGGCGGACAACTACGGCGCCAGAAACGGCCCTTATTGTGATCTCATAACACCTTTCGCTGTAAAACCAATCAAGAAGACGCCGGACAAGGGAAAGAAGTGACACACACAACGACCAGTCGTTGTGTGTGTCACTTCTTTCCCTTGTCCGGCGTCTTCATGACTGGTTCTTGTCTCAGTCTCATAAGCCAATGTACTATAAATAATCAACTACTTCTGTGAGACGCCTCACTTTCATGTTATACCGATTCCTATGACGGAGGGATCAGCCATCTTTTTTTTTTTTAAGAAAGCGTTCGTAAACAGCACGACGGAAGCGTTATCTTCACTGCGCATGCTCCGTCTTTTTTCCTGCGGCTCATTCTTTGCGTGGGCGGTCATTTTTGTGTGCCCTTCGGTTTACGTTAAGAATTCTGCCACGTCATTTGTAGCAATGAAATGAAATTAAGGAAAACAATATATCTAGGCTAAAATTATCAGCAATACATCAACTACAGCTCTTCAAGTTTGTGAAAGCTTAACAGTACTCACACATACCTTCAGACACCGCAATGTGGTCGCACTTTTTAAGAGAAAGAGGAAGAGGAGGAGAAGAGACGTACATGCTTCTCATGGTGTTTTAATAGTTACCCTTTTTTTTCCTGCAGCTTTGTTGAGTGAAAACACGCGCCAATAAGATCCGCATCCTTTAATCGGCGGTAAATGTCCCCCCATATAATTACACCTGACCGTGTCACGTTATGTGTCGCTTCATGTGCAAACTTAATCCGTGTCCCTATGACTGGACTTTGCGAATTTCGGTGTCGTTACGTGAATGGACGTTATGTGTGGTGTTAGTTTCAGGATATTCGGTGTTCGTGCGACTGAATTTTATGTGAATTATAGTGCTATGTTCCTGGACTGTAGTCTGTGTTGTTTTTCGTGTCGCTACGTGAATGGACTTCGTGCTTACGTGATCTTTTATGGTTTGACTGACTTACATGAACTCTCCTTAGGTGCTCTTTTATGTAAATTCCATTGCTGTGCTTTTCGCGGATTCTATCAACCGTGAAAAGGAGTAGACGGAGCTATGTAAAAGCGCTGGCACCTCCTAAATAGTATATCATTTAAAACAAAACGGACGAAGAAACGGAGCTCTTGTTCCACGAACTACTCTACGCAAAAAAAGAAAGAAAGAAAATCAAAATTATTTACCTTGGTGACTCTGACAACTTGCCATCAATCCATGGTGGCATCACCTGCTCTTCCGATGTCCCAACCGCTACCCATTCACCACTCTCCTTGCCATTATTTTCGATGTGACGATCTCCGCCACGATAATTCTTCATTTAGCCCGCAACGACGGAACAATAAGCAGCGTGATTACTATTGCAGCAACGAAAACAAATGCACAAGTGTGGACGAGGAAAGGAAGCTGATCGTGTATCGTTTATTTGCGCAAGGCAATTTATCCCCCCCCCCCTCAAAGCCAACTTGGCGGTGGCCTGACTTCACCAGCAGCACTTATGAATAGGGACCGGATTTTTAGGCATTACAAAACCGTGTTTTAGGCGCCAATAATAGGCAGACAAACAGCGTTTTAGGCCTCTAATACTGTAAATATAGGCACAATAAATTTTTACATAAATGCAAATAATTTCAAAGGAAGACGTGCGCGACGTCTATTTACGACAGAAAAATAAGAAATGTTATTGTTTAAGGTGCCACACAGGCCCCTACAGTTGAACGTAGACGCGTGCAATTGTCCTTTGCCACACACACTTTGCAGAGCACGGTATCTCCGCTTATTTTGTAGCCTGCTTAGTCCAGTGTCCATTGTCGAATCAACACACACCTCTGTGCCTTTCTTTTCGGCATGAGGATAGAGCAGGAGCAGACATCCAGATTGCTGAAAGACGAAAAGGACGGGATTCTTCCTATTAGCCGGGCCGAATGGCGTATTCTCCCCAGGCGGTGAACACCTTAACCCTTTCCCTACCGAGTCTTTTTTACCAAAAACGATACAAAAATACAATTTTTTTATTCGCCGATTTTATTTTACTTGTCTTGAAACAACTAAAAAATAAAATTTAAAGGCTCTTTATTCGCAAGATACAAGCAAAATATTTTTTTTTTGAAAATATGCAGAGGATCGGCTTCACTGCACTGCACGACGGAGAGTGCTCTAATTTATCCTGTCTTCAGTGCAGAAAATGTCTCTGAAATTAAAAAAATAAGCGCACGTACAAGAGCGCCCGTGAAAAAAAAAGCTTTGGACGCGTCGGTGGGTGTTTGTTTCCACCTGTGGTTCTCAAATGCGGAGCCGTCTTAAGGGTTCCGCGACGCCATCGCCCGGGAAAAAAAAAGGTTTTTGGAGGCGAGTTTTGACCTATTGCCACTTCCAGGTCTTGCTCCAGGAACTGCAGCGACATTCTGAACAAGATCCCAACGCCTCAATTAAAACTTAAGCTTGATATTTATATACATCAGGCTTAGGTTAAAGCCTAAGCATGCGTCTCATTTCTCTGCTGCTAGCAGTTGTTTCCGGGAGTTGGTTGAACTATAGGACTAGGTTACATCCCATAGAGTTCCGAACAGTCACTGTTGCGCGGTAAAATGAATAACTGGCTCAATCTGCACCCGGAAAGGAAACCTGATGCTAAATAGTGTTCACATAGGTGCCAATTTTGAAAATAGGCATTTATAGGCATTTATAGGCATATGGGCTCGAACTCCAAAAATAGGCATTTACAGGCACTATAAGAACACTATAAAAGCCCTCCTTAGCCTCTAATTCATGTTCATATATCAAATAGGCGCGATAGGAGCGTAAGGAACCAAATAGGCATTTGCCTAAAATCCGGGCTCTACTTATGACCGTCTAGACGTCTCCCCTACGTTGTTTTTTGCACTTTCATTTTTCCACTACGCCTAGTCATCAAACAATCTACTTCCTTTTTCTTATTTTACAAGGCTTGTATACTTTTACATTTTTACGATATCGTTCCCATGGGTCACGGAGACTTACAAATAAAGCGCTGACTGTTTGATACGCGACATCATTTTTTTTAGTATAATGACTGCTCGTGATAACCGCGTCATGTCGATGCAAATGTGGCTGCTAAAGATAACGTTGACTGCTATGTGAGAGCTTGATACAAAATTACGCCAATAGTATTTCTGCAAAATTACTTAGCCCTAAATTTTCGCGTTGCAATCCGTGAGTACTGTGCATTTAGATTGGCGTCTTTTGGGAGCTTGCATTCACCTTTCTCGTTGCTAGATCGCGGTCTATGTCTTGTTTCTGCCTATGCACTTTTCGTTTCTTTATCCGCTAATTTTTCCTTTTTGCTGTCTCTCTCGCACAGGGCTTCCTACTGGGCCCATCTTGTTGGAACACGTAAGGTCACAGGTGCGTTCCTCTTCGCGACACTTCCATGCTTTTCTAACTTGGTTATAGCAGTTGAATATTTCGCTACTGTCCCGAAGTTTAAAAATTCGTCATGCATGACAAATTCTGAGCTGATGGCGAAAGATTGAATTTTTCACTTCAAACCACCCTTCTTTCCTAACCCATATGCTTATTGTTTCCGAACGGCGACAGCGTAAAAAACTAGGGGTGTGCGAATATCAAATTTTTCGAATACGAATATCCACCTTCGAAAATCGAATCGAATATCAAAGAAAAAATGCCTCCACAGTAACGATATTTATTTAACATGTAGATATTTGAAGCAAAAAACATTAACAGCCTGACTGGCAACACAACATAGAGTGCTATCTCCAGAACACAATGTCCAGGCTAGCACAATGCACATCACAACACAAGCAAATATCACGGCACAATGAAAGTAATGAATACATGTTATCATGAAGAAATATGAGTTGCTCCACATGATCAGGCAGCAGGCGCTCCCTTGCAACAGAGACACCCCACCCCTGCCACTGAAAAGGCACGCTCGCTTGGAACAGAAGTGGCTGGTATAGGAAGGAAGGAAGGAAAACGGGAGAGAGGAAAGACAGGGATATTAACCAGTTTGGCATAACCGGTATGCTACCCTGCACAGGGGGAAGGGATGGGGGAGATCGAAAGAAGAGTAAAGAAAGAGAGAAAGAGAGGGGAACACACACGCACACACATAACGTCACAGCGCAGAGCGGCAGTCTTGTGCGGTATGCGGCATCATTAAAAAGTCTACAGCCGCTCGTGTAAGTCTGTTGTCCTTAGGAATTTGAGCAATGCCTTGGTTGCTTGAACTCTCAATGACTTATCAGGATGACATTGGAGAATCGTGTCTAGTGTCAACGGTCTGTTGTGAAGATGAGCGAGAGCGAATACCAGGGATCGTCTCTGCGCAGCGTAGCGAGGACAGTCGCAGAAGCTATGTTGCAAGGTCTCCTCGGTGCCGCAGGCGTCGCAAAGAGCGTTGTCGGCCATCCCTATTAGAAACGAATATGACTTCGTATTCTTCGTATGACTTGGTATAGGTAGTTACATAGGTAGTTACATAGGTAGTTACATGGGGCAAAGCTTTTCCAGACTGGGGTATCTGAAGGTGCCTACAGTCCGCCACCAGCCCGTGGGTCACTGTCTTTCTTCAGAAGTGGTCCCGCATAGTGAACGAGTGGTAGTGCGGCACGTTACGGCCGCATAATATTGAAAATGTACGTTTACATGATCGCCAACAGCGCTGCACGTCGGAGATGCACCAGCAATAAATCATACATATTGGGGCGCTCGTCGCAGGCAGATATCGTGCCTCCGTGCACTTACGATGTTTATCGCTCCACTCGGCAAACGTTTTTAGCGATACGAACGCAGCAGAAATGTGGAAGACGAGTTATTTTATGCATGATAATCGAATCGCATATTCGAATTTTTCGAATATTCGAAGTTATCGATATTCGAAACTTTTCGAATACATGATTTTCGAATCGAATACGAATATTTCGAATGTAATATGCGACGAATATTTGAAGCTTTCGAATATTCGCACACTCCTATAAAAAACGCAAGTGAAAACTCCTCACAGGTTAGGTACGATTGGCAGCACGAATTTTTTTGTGAAATAGTTAGCTACTTTAAAGTAATGTCATTACGCCTCAGCGCGTTTTCAAAAAAAATTTAGATCGCGGGAAATAAATGAAGGACAAAGTGAAAACGATATCATTTAACAAACACTAGTTCTAGGGTGGCTATTCATAACGATTCTAGGAACAGATATAGAACCCAAATGGCATATCTTAGGGAAATCGATAACCGCAGCAAACGGACATGGTGGCGAGGAAATGGCGACGGGCTGCCAAGTCACCGCGCGTTCACAGGCGCAGCACTCATGCGTGCTACCCAGCTCATTAGCGGCAAGGCCAATCCTTCGCTCTCTTGCGCACGATTGGTCAAGGCACGCGGTCGGGTATACAGTTTCAGCTGGTTTCGCACACCGCGTGATAATCGGGCTTCACGAATGCGGTGAGCCGCCTCTCGGTAGTGAGGAAAACCGCTAATGTGGCCTGCCTTTGCTTTCCTGTAAGTTCATCTGGCAGCAGCAGGTCCCGGTGCTAATAGATTCGCCACGACTCTACCGAGGTAACGCTTGGTCCTTCGCATATTGATAGTCGAATTATATGGGATATGAGATGTTTAGGCTTACTATGATAGCGCGGCCGCATTTAAAACTGTGGCGGTGGTTGTGGAATACGAGACCCGTGTTCGCCGAAAATTGTCTCGTGTTTGTTTTGTTGGTAACGTCAAACATTAGACAAGGACGAGAGACATTTGTGCCACCACACGTTCGCACAGGCGGTCGTTAGACAGATTCTCGCAAAGAAAGGTTTGATACTATTGCTTGCAGGGAAAAAAAAAAAACCTGCACAATATAAAATATCACTCACCATGTCTTCGTCGTTTAGATGCCACTCTAACAAGAGAGAGAGGGAAAGAAATACAAGAAAAGGCAGGAAGGTTAATCAGGTCGCACCCGGATTGCTACCCTACGTGGGAGGAGGTGGAGAGGAAGAAAGAATACAGAAAGGAAGAAGGACAGCAATAATCCTTACATTTGTCTTGAGTATGAACTTCGTTGTTTTGAATCGCGTCATGTTGATAGTGTTAAAATTCTGAAATGCGACTTAGTAACGTAACGTTTTGGGCGTGTGGATGTGTCACACTGAGGCTTATAGCGCAAGAAAACACGGACAAAGAGAAGGGCGACACCTTTTTGTGTCAGTGTTTTTTCGTGTCGTGCGCAGTAAGCTTCAGTTTGAAATCTGAGCGTTCGAAACAACTTGACATTAGTAGGAAGTGTTGAACTATCCTCCGCGTATACACCATCTGACCTCGATTTTGCAAGTACGAAGAAAGGCCAACGTGCTGCCTGTCTTTGCTTGAACCCCCCCCCCCCCGTCCTTTTTTTTTTTTTTTTGCTCTCTGAGTATATTACCAAAACCCGCAATGCATTTGCCAAATCTGCCGTGGTTACCTAGGAACAACTTCTTCTCTCTTCTCCTTTTTTTTGTAGAAGTCTTATTATCTCTGTTTCGGCCCTTCATACAACTACACTGTTTTCAAACAAGTGCCGATGCAAATTACACGAAAGAAGTATGTATGAAGAGGGCTGACGAGGTTAGTCGCATCTCAAGCCAAATAAAAGGCAAAGAAAGAGAAAGACGACTGCATTGAGTGTACATAATGTCAACACATGGCGAAGCACTTGCTTGCCAAAGGAGAGCCTTTAAAGAAGACCATCACTATACACACTGCGCTTATAAGCGGGCAACAGCGTAACTACGCCGCCCTTGCACTACACCGCATCTTACCGTGTAGGAAGGTGGAATTGATGTACTCGTCGAAAAAGAAAAACCGCTATTACACTGGAACGACCCAACGGCATTTATGGCTCTCCAAACATAGTCCGTATCAGCATCATAATAATTTTTGCCTCCTATACAAGCGAACGACGGAAACGATGACTATACACATCCCCCTATTTTCCTTTCTTTTCCTACCTTGCCTTGCCTAGCATCATCTACCTGCGCCCCAACGATATCGGTTTATTATCTCGCATCGAACGCTTATATTAGCTCCTTTTGTGTTCATTGTTGGGCAGCTGTTTACGCGTCGCCCATGTGTTTGCCGAACATGTCGTACGGGGGCCACTCAGTGCTTGCTTTGGCGAAATGAATTCTGGCCCCTAGCCAGTATCCTTTCTTGCTCCCCTACATCCTTTCTCAAAAAAAATGTCGGGTCCAGGGCACGACAGTCTCCTCTCCAGTAACGCCTAAAAAGCTCAGTGATCACGAGGGAGCGAGATGTGAGCGTACGTGTATAAACATAGCCTACTTTTCATGTGTCTCCCTTTGAACCTACACCCACGATTCTACGCTTGATACTTACGTTGTCGAAACGTGTTGTTGCGTTGCTTGCTTTGGCAGAAAGAGAAAGAGAGAGAAGCTACAGTGTGCTCTCTTGTGTGTACAGTTAACCGAGGACTTGAGAACACGCTTGTTACCCTGTGTTTGAAAAAAAAAGAAAGAGACGTGCGCGTGAAAACCCAGTATGAGGAGCTGGGTAGTGATGCAGAACTATCCGATGGTACTACCGATACTATCGATAGCTGAGTCACTATCGAACTATCCATGGCCAAAATACTATCGATAGTGCTATCGATACTAAATTCGGTGGTACTATCGATAGCATAAAATCAATAGCGCGGACTCATTGCAGAGTAAACTTGGTTCCCCGCGCGGGGTGGTAGATAGGAGAGCTGGAGGAGCAGGCTGAAGGGCAAGAAAGTTGACATGCTTGTGTTCTTCATCGGAGTGCTTTGCTGACACATGATCATAAAGTCAAACTGTTCAGCTATAGCGGAAAGGAAGCCGTTACATGGGGTGGAACTGAGCTGCTTCAAGTTTATATCGCATTTTATGATTTCAAAATAAAAAAAATACCAAGAATTAAGTTGGTAATTGTAAGGTGTAACTGGTTGCTTTGGATATCAATTTTTTACGGACATATTCCGCCATTTTCACTGTCGAAATATTTTATTTATCCCGCCAAAAATTGCTCAAAAATTAAGCGAAGGTGATAGTAGGCTATCGCAAATATTTTGGCAATTTGGCCGGCCAGCAACCGCATCGTTATTCACCCCACTATCGATAGCATTGTCACGTGGTTGTGACGGTGAGAATGCTGCAGCAAGAATGGGAAATATGGAGCTCTTTATTCAGGCAAATGGTGCCCAGAAAAATCAAAACTCAAGATACAAGCGGTACACGTTGCGCAGTGATAGCGGCAAGTACAGTCGCTGGCAGTCGAGTAATCTAATCATCGGTGGAACGCGTCGTCTTTTATACATCAGTCATCGAACCTTCCAGCGTTATCGCTGGTGCTCGCGTAAGCTCTCGAGTAAACCTTGACTATTCGCGTCCGGCGCGTAATCTTAACAGAATTATCTCAAACAATCGTGAAGCTTCTCAAACATTACGGCGTGGTCTGCGTCAAGCGTTGCTAACAGTCTTTGTAGGTGACACCCGAATACATCAAAACAAAGCAATAAATACGCGTTGCAGTAATATCGCTAGTAATAATAACGATGATAGTGCCGATTGCACTATCGATAGTTTGTCGATAGTAGTACTATCGATAGTTTTTTTTCCCCTATCGATGCTATCGATAGTCAATTTACCGATAATTCTGCATCACTAGAGCTGGGTCGTTCAACTAACGAGCAGGCACGTTTTTGCTACTCGATTTATTATACCAGCCTAACTTCTCTATGGAGTAGCAGTATATTCTTCTTTCAATAATACATGTCAGGGTATGCATCGTCCTGGACATTTTCAACCCTGAATTAAGAATTCTCGGAATTACCGTTGCGCCCAACGCTAGCGAAATGTACGTGGTCGTGTTAAACACCAAGAGTACTTGGTGAATATTTATTTACTAGAAATGCTCTAATAGAGAATTGCTTCGTCAGCTGCGACTTTCAGTTTGCATGTGTCGACTTGAATAACATATTCCAACTGCATTCATTCCTATTGGAATGCTAATGAGGTGTTTATGCTAAAGACGAAAGAGATAAAGTGCCAAACTCACACTTTGCAACTGATTTTATTTTCAGTGCCGGGTTCGTGGATTCACAACTAAATTTACGTTCAAAGGGGGCCCTTAAGAAGTATACCTGATCGAAATTGAAGTGCTCTTGAAAAAGCTGTTTATGATTAGTAGCATTTAAAAACCAAAAGCTGGCTGTCCATCAAAGCTGTTCGTCTATTTCACTGTCAATACACTGACGATTGCCCGCATTCAGCAAGTTTTACACGCTCTTTTAAATGCGGAGCATTTCTTAGTCGCACCTGCGGCGTCGGCCGCCGTCCACACCCCCACTGCGCATGCTCGGCTCGTCTCGTGCCGGCAGCAAGCCTCTCCTCTCCCTCCCTCGCATGCTCGGCTCGTCTCGTGCCTGCAGCAGGCCTCTCCTCTCTCTCCGTCCCTCCCTCCTCTCGATCGAACGCGGGCGGTGTGTATACGTATAAGCGGCGGAGCGCGCGCTCGGAATTCAGTCAAGGGCGTCTTTAATTGGCTTTCGCTTGACTTGACGCTTTGCTTGACTCGAGTAGATGCGATGGAAGCAACAGTACCTTCAATCAGCGTCCCACCACTCGTTGAAGGCAACGTTACCCCACCCTCACCGTCGTCGGCGTCAACAACAGCAAGCAACGCAGAAGACAAGACTGCGAAGAGACGAGAATACGACGCTGAACGCAAGCGTTTGAAGCGAGCTGCGTACCCGGAACTTCGTGCACGAGAAGCTGCTGCGAGACGGCAAACGACGGGCTGCGGATCCTTCACTCGGGGAACGAGAAGCAGCTGCGAAACGGCAACGACGGGCTCTGGATCCTGAACCTCGTGCTCGAGAAGCAGCAACCGTTCGTGAACGTCGAGCAGCGGATGCATCACTCGGGCAGCGCGACGCTTCTGCAAAACCCAATTACGCAACATTCACGCGACACCCCACCACTCTGCGACGCATTCACTCGAGTTCCTCCCGTAGGAAGATGCGGGCGACATTTCTTATTTACCCGGCTTTCGCAATCAATGGTCAAACAAACCCTCCCTTTGCGGCTCGTAAAAGCACTTCAACCCCTGTGACACATTTCACTGTGCGTGTCCTTATGTATGGCTCTCTGAGTACCTCTGAATGTTTGCACTGCAGGATGGATGTCGAAATGGGTCCGCAAGTGATTCGCACAGGCGTCAAGGGTTCGCTCAAGAATGGACTCAAACCAATCGGAACAGCTAGAGAACGCGATTGCATTCAAGGAGCCGTCTAATAACGAAAGGTCCGTGCGAGAGAAACGCGACGCCTTGTAAACGTGCTTCTATTTTTGCACTTTCTGTCTAGACGAAGGTTGATAGCACAGACGTACGCTACGAACAATACCGGATGTTATAGTGCACTGCACTCTTCTTTAATCATTACCACAGCCCCTCGCGGATTTCGAAAAAGAAGCTATTAGTTTGAACAATCGGACATCCTAAGTTTGCAGTGTCCCATGTATATTCATTTCATCCTGTGTTTATTTACGTATGTCTGGAGGCAGAAAAGCACTTCAATAGGCCCTCTTTCTTCCCATCATTCGCGACTCTATATTAAATGTTCAGCTGTGATGGCAATATTGTCGAGGCAGAATTCTCCTTTTCGCGGCGCATTGCCCACTTGAAAAGGTACATGTTCAAGCCGTTCTGCACAATATCTGCGTGAAAGAGACATTTTGATACATGTCAGTTCATTCTGAGAAATGTTCATGTAAATGGTGACGCCACAGGTATGTGTTCAAGAACATGCATGAACATGCCGAACAGCTCACGGAACAGCATCTATGAACAGCGTAAGAGCGTTCTACTAGCGAATGGAGAACCAATAAGAACTCTGCGAACGGCCACTCTGCGATCTTTGCTGACGTCACAAATAAACATGTTCAGGCATTTGCCTGAACATGTGCCTGTGGCGAAGGCGAACATGTCGATGACGAAAGAGGAAAATACTTTGGTATACAATGTTTTCGAAAAATATGCTTCCAACTCTTTACGGTATCGTTATAACAGAATATATTACATAGAGACCCCTCTTTCAGTGGGTCTATGTTCGTAATCCCAAGTAATTCCGAAAACATGTGTGAACCGTGAACATTTCAGAGGTGCACCTCCACCTACCACGAACGAAAGGGAAACGCTGCGCTGGGGCGCTAGAGATTTCCGAAGAAACTTGACTCGCACGCATTCATACGTGCCGCAGTCAGAAATCTCTTGGCGAAGCCTTCTTGCGGGATTGTCGTGCCGATCGAAGCCCTGATTAGCTGGCCTCCGTATGCTTCGAATGTGTCACCAGCAGCTGACGCCTGTCAACTGTGACCGCGTAACTTCCGACCGCGTCTCGGGCATTGCAAGTGGATTATACCACTTCAAAACGTGTGTACCGGCGCGCTGCTTTCGAAGACGGCGCGTTGAGAGCCTACCGGTGGGTTTGAAACGTACACGGCCAAGTTGTTTTCACTATACTTGGAAAGGACTTAAGAATGAAGCAGAAACTTTGTCCATAGAATTCACCAGTTCCTATTCGTTCACCCCCCGAAGGACTGTTCCCGAGTGACACTTAGTAAGCTCTTTTACACTGTGACGTCACCGTGACGCGCAAATGAAATTGGTTGGAACCTCTATACAAGCTCTTCATAAGTTAGTGGAGGGATATTGGTGCCCGAGTATAAAAATGCGCTCACACACTTCACAAAAATAAAGAAAATTTGCAGTGGCTTAGCTCGTCTATGCCAGGATATACGTGGAGTTAGCCAAAGGTTGAGCTGATTATTCTTAGCTTTCCAGATTGTCTAGGATTATTAGCCTTCTTCTGTTCATTCTTCGTACGCTGAACCGCTAATTGCCAGGCAACTACTTCGGGATCCGATTAGATAAGCTTCTCGGCTCTTCTGCATCGTTGAGCAGCATTTTCGCTCTCCTTCTCCATGGCGTTACCCACCTGCAAACGCCAGTCAGAGGCGCTATCAAGCGGCTCCAGCACAGTGTCAGACGGCGACTGCACAACGAAGGCGAATAGCTGCGCGCGCGCTGGCGCCAATACGTCTGCCAATGCTACGACGTCACTCCTCTGGAAAGCGCAGACAAGCAGCGGCGAGACGCGCGCGGCGGTGGCGGAGAGCGCGCGAGATGCCGGCTCCGGTGAGCCAGCTGCGTGACATCACCGATCCTCGTAGAGGGTCATGAGCCATGCGCAGCATGGCTCATGACCCGCAGCCTATAGATAGATCGCGTTTCCATTGCAATGTTCAACGTTGACTTCACGACGCCTCTATTAAAAATTCCCAGCAAGATTAGACTTTTTTTTTTTCAATTCGCATCGCCCGATAGGCGTTTGAAGTTACAGCTTTCCGGAACCATATTCCGTTACTTGCCGAAGAGTTGCTGAAACAGACCACGTCACTGCAAATACTCTCACAAGTATAAGGACAGCGCAAAAATAGTAACAAAAATAATGTTGATTTTTCATCACATTGATGCTCGGAGCTGTGGGTAAAAGCTGCTCTTTATAGAGGCAGCTTTACAGGAGCCCACAGATACTTCGATACTAATCCGCAAAGTAATCTGGTTTGTGAAGGTTGTTCGTCTTTAAATTTGTGCGTCGCGCACGGAGACGCAATTTGTGCGTCGCGCACAGGTTCTAGGTTGCTTCTAAGTTGTTGCTATAGGCTTTAGATAGGTGATGGTAGCTTGTTTCTACGTCGATTCTCAGCACATAGAGGTTCGAGTTAAACCACAGGCAGTGACAGACACAATACGATTCTCCAAACTCCAGAGACAGAAACTCGCGCTGAAACCAACCGTTCGCACCTCTCATAGATCTACGGGCACGTCGTCGTTGGCGTAGGTTTTCCATCGCTCCGGGGTCTCCTCGCAACCGCCGTAGCCTTTCCCGTTCCCTAGTATGTGGCATCAGAGTGATAATAAGATCAACTAGGCAGCTCCCGCTGTCTTGGTGGGCACGCAATGGGCAGTACCTAATTTATTGCGATAGCAATTATATGGACAGTCTCGGCTGGTTTTTGCCGTCCCGCCGCCGTCGTCATGCACCGTATATATATATATATATATATATATATATATATATATATATATATATATATATATATATATATATATATATATATATATATAATATATATATATATATATATATATAATGCCCAAAGAAAAATAATTCCGAAAAATGCTTCCGAAGCGCGGAATCGAACTAGCGAACTCTCGCGCTCCGCAGCGCGTGGCGCTAACCACTACGCCACGAAACGAGGTCTTCAGGTAGCTAACGGCGAGCGTTATATACACACCCTTTACCGCTGGCAGGACTCAGAGACGGCAGGCGCTGATTCTTAGCTTTCCAGATTGTCTAGGATTATTAGCCTTCTTCTGTTCATTCTTCGTACGCTGAACCGCTAATTGCCAGGCAAACTACTTCGGGCTGTTCCTTCATTACCAGCGATATGGAGCGAGGAGCGCAACGGGCGCATTTAAAAGTCGTCGGCTAGCTCGCTTGCTTCTTCTAATATTTGCGCAGGGAGAACCTTGCCCTTCCGCTGTCTGCTCGCGTGGTAGTTGCTGCCGGGGGGCAAATATTTCTGCAGCGTAGCAGCGCGTCCATCATGGGCCGCTTTTCTTGCTATCGCATTCATTGCTTCGCGCTTACGGCGAAACTGTGACTTCCTCTTCTTCTTCTTCTTCTTCTTCTTCTTCTTCTTCTACATTTCTTTTTTTTTTTGAGCAGCCGTGCTTATGCTTACGGGGTTTTCTTAAAGCTGAACCGGAAACCTGGCGAAGCATAGCTAGACACGGTGATGCATAGTGAAATTGGCGAGATCCCACGAGATTTCGCGAGACTCCGCCAGATTTGAGACATAGCTAGAGCAAGCGAGAGTATACGAGGACTCGCGAGACATTGCGAGGTGCTGTGTAAGCAATAGCAATAGTTCTCATATTACCTGCTGTACTGCCGAAATTTGACGGCGCTGTCTGAGACATATTCCGCAAACATTATCTCATTTTCAGCTGCTCCTCTAATGCTTAGCATACCTCTTTAGGATACTGAATTGCGCGTTTTATAAGGCTGTTGAAGCCACAGGTATTCCAGGAGCGAAGACGAGAAATGGTATGCTGCCGGAAGAAGTTGTCCTGGCCAGGCTCGGGTTTGAATTATGTCTTTCTAAGACGAAGTACTTTTGTGGGGTCATGTATTTCTGTCTCAGTAGCAGAATAAATGCAAGGGTTACACTAACGACGCAGGTCGTTGGATAAGCGCTTTCACGCAGAGAGAGAGAGAGAGAGAGAGAAAAAAACGTTTATTAGGTGGCCAGTAAGTGAATGTGGGAGGGTGAAAAAATATTTTGAATACGAAGCCGCAGTTTCGCAAAAAAAAGTATCAAACCTTTAAGCTGATTGTTTAAACGATCATGCAACCATTCTTTAAACCAATCATTCCCGTGGTTTGCACAATTACGTTGCGCGTCGTGGAAAGCATTTGATGAAACTACAAATTGATTTGCGGAGTGCAGTTCTCTGCTACACCCGCTCGTAAGCAAACTAACTGGCACGAAACACGTTTGCGTTTGTTGCTTGTAAGCGATCGCTGACGACGTGCGACGAGGCCCAAGTAATTTGGGTCATCGATGATGAGCGGTATTCGGTTCAACGAAGCGTTCCGTGCTCACATTGCCTGCCCTGATTGCAGCGGTCGGTATCGCATGACAAGCGGCCGCGACGCGCCATTGAAACCCCGATTGCTTCCTGTTCCAGCCGACTTGGTTTATTTCTCGTTGTGAAGTTAGAGAAGAAAATAAACGAAAACAATAGATTACAGTATTGGAAACGATAATAAAGAATGGATAAATATGAAGTTCTGTATATCGCGCCCTTCTTCGCCACTATCTCCTGGACAAACATCAAACATTGCATCTGTCCTGTGTACACCACTCTGTGGACGTCTCGCTATGCAAATGCCGGTGGACTGCTGCTTTCATTATATCAGGGCGTCTTTGCGGTGCTGGGCATAAAGATAAACACTGCACGAGGTTGATGTTAACTACGTGGTGCATGAACATAAACATTCTTTTAGATTGCACATCGCGGTTTACCGAAATAAAAACAATTGAACGAATCGCATTTACTTGCGATAAACATTCATGTGGCTGTATCAAGGACACTTTGCAACATTCCTGGTTTCAGCACTTGTGCTGGCAGCTTTCTTTTGGCGCTCTCACCACAAAACATTCTCGCCGCACACACAAAACCTAGTTGCGCATGCAAATCGCAGCAACGCGCATATCTTCAGAAAGAAACGGGGACCGTTGATGAAATCAGTGCAATAGCGTTTTAGCTGTTTCCTACCAGACAAAATATTAAGAAGGTTCAAAGACCCCTAAAGCAGCGGCGCTGTAAGTACCTTTGGCATAATACTCAGAACTTCTGCTAACAAAAAATGCAAGAAAGACCTTTTTAGGGGCAGCTTGCCGGCAGGACATTTGTGAGAGCCTTTAAGAATCCTGGCGGAGAAGGAAGAGCAAGGGAGTGAGCTTCAAACGTCGTCCATGGCGCTGAATGAATAAAACAAAAACAGTTTCGACTTCGCGCTGAGATGCTTTTCGACCATCGATTTGGGGTGCCTAGGCTTATGCGCATATAAATCACAGCGTCGCCCTGCCTTTGTATTTCTCTTACGAATGCGATGTCTGCGAGCATGCCGAAAGAGCATCTCCGGCCAAGGCACGTAAACAATGAGAAACGACCGCACAGAGCGCGAAAAACAGTGCTATATCCCATCCAAACTCACTCTGTTCCTAGCGGTCCAATAAATGTGCACGAATAAAGCTTTTCCAGGTGAGCCATGTCAATGCACCGTAACAGCTTCGCCGGAGAAAAGTGCATTTGGAGGGAGATGCTCTAGCAGCAGTTGGAGCCACGCAGCAATGCGCGTCATAAAGCATTCGCGTACAGCGCATTTGGAAGATTGTGTATGAGCTCTATGCGGACACCTACACTAATTTCGTATAACTACAAGCATACAATATTATTACAGCTGCAAGTATGTGGAAAGATACGGCACTTGTGTATGATGTGAAATCACAGACATGGTGCAGTGGCCTCGCACATCGCAAAGGCTAGGTCGGCTTGTCAGCTTAGGGAATTTCGGCAGTGTACCATTACTGTCTCATTTTCTGAACATTTCAACTGGAACCCTTTCCTCTCTGTCTGCAAGACTAGATCTCCGCAAAGACATCAAATTGTAGTCCTAAAAGTTATTTTCTGAACCGTATAGCATCAGCGCGGGTTCGGTATTAACGCGATAGCGTTAGAGAGCTCGTGTCGCAGAAATTCCGCCGCCGGTGTCGGGACCGTTGGTTGTGAGCGAAAAATCATCCGTGAGCGAAAAATCGAGAAAGGAAATGGACAACTATGTCCATCTAGCGGAAAAAATATCAAGCCAGTGCCGCCTTTCCAGAGAAGGCGTTGATCAAGCAAACAGCAAACGCTAGATATTGTGCTGCCATCTGTGAGGCATTGTGAGACTCTTCATCGCCTCCGAGATGGCAAGCGCGCGGCGTGTATCATGGAGGCCATGCGACTCTTGATTTAGATCAAAAACCTGTATGTACCATTCTCGCTCGCGCGCGCGTGTGTGTCTGTGTGCGTGTGTGTGTAACAATACACATTAATAAGTACGCACTTACTGGTTGAAGTGCGCACCAGGGGCCGGATTTCGCTATTGCGTTCAACTCTTAAAGGCGAAGCTTAAGGGTCCCCCAATTTTTTTAGTCAAAGTATAGAGATATGAAATAACATAATGAAAACAACTGCAGAATATTTGTAGCGGGCAGTTTCATAAGCGGCCGAGGTATTCATTCATTCATTCATTCATTCATTCATTCATTCATTCGGTCGGCCCGCCAGCCAGGCAGCCAGCCAGCCAGCCAGTTAGTTAGTTAGTTAGTTAGTTAGTTAGTTAGTTAGTTAGTTAGTTAGTTAGTTAGTTAGTTAGTTAGTTAGTTAGTTAGTTAGTTAGTTAGTTAGTAGTTAGTTAGTTAGTTAGTTAGTTAGTTAGTTAGTTAGTTCTGTTATGCTGAAAATGATGAAAAAGAAAACTTAGCGGCAAGTCATATTCTGAAAAAAAAAAAAGGATTCAGTGTCCGGTAACTTTCGCAAACCGCACTACGAGTTAGGAACCGAGAACAGTGTCGGGCCGCTGTCTCAGTTGCGGCCGCGCAGCAAAAAGAGAAGCCCTTTTCTAAGTCAGCAAAGTAGCCAGAACCGCAGAAAAAGCAGACATATTCGGTCAACCACAGAAGCACCCCTTGTTCGATTGAGGCCCTTCCTGCACAAAAAGCTATTCCCGCACGCACCACTGGCGATCCATTCCATATTGGTCTCAGGCCGCCCATAGCAAGGAGTGCAATGCTATAGGCCCTGTGTTGGCGTTATTGCGAAGGGTATTGGGACAGGAAGCGGACAAGGAACGCGTGGCCTGTCACTGGGAGAGACGTGCTCTGGCGCCTTTCGTGCTAGGTTGATTGCACTTCGAGAGAGAGAGAATGCCCTTCGCACTCGCTTACTGCCGTATTATTGGGTTCCCACTTCCCCGCTGGTCCTCTTCCTGTATTATTTCTCAGCTTATAAGTGTCCGACATTGGCTATCGGCATTCACTCAGCCGTCATCGCTGCGGGTATACCCCCGGCATTTGCGAGATGTTGGGGTTGACACCGCAAATTCCGAACGCTGCGATGAAGACGCCGGATGTTCTGATGGTGGGAACACCCCGACGCAATAAAATTATGCATGCTGTGCCTTAAGGGTGAGAAAAAACCTTATAGAAGAAGATGAGGTATCGCAGCCATGCATCGCATGATTTTCGCGTCTATTACAGCGATGCTAGGAAACATGCCAGCGTTTATTTATTTATTAACAGCGAAGGTGGGGTCGAGCCTTCCGTGTCCGGCATCCGTGGCAACGGTGGTAGGCATCATAAACTGTATAGTGAACTAGAACCAAGTTGGTTTTAGTTCACTATAATAAGCTGGCATGCGCCACAGACATTGGGTATAAATCCCACTACTCACCACTGGTCCACTAAAAATGAAGGCAACAGTTAGCCCAATAAACGAGTATGTGCCACAGAAATTGAGCAAATCCCACTGCACACAACTTCCACAAAAAGGAAGAAGACAACAGTTAGCCCGACAAATGGCGTGCGGGTTACCACAGTCACACCACCGTCACGTGATACTTTGTGGTTATAAAAGGTGGTGGCTATACTACCACCCCAAAACTTAAGAAAGAGTGTTTAATAAAGAGCAGCGATACAACATATTTGAACGACTTTCAAAACATAGAAATGCGTTAGCCTGACGAAGGGAACGCCACCAGCTTTGCTGTTTCATCGGTGTCCGCGAAGGGGAGCTGGTTGATTTTTTTATTTAGCCGGTATAATGAACAAAGTACATTGTATGGGTTATTTTTCTTCCTTATTATTCGGAACAGTTCGTTTATACAAGAATATCTTTAACCTTTTTTTGAGGCAGTGCTGGAAGTAAGAAAAGTTTTTACAGCAGAGCTGTTATGTTTAAGGTTGGCCGTGTGTCGTGGATAGAAAATTATCATCATCATAAACCGGCACGCGCTCTCTTCTTTATTGTCGTCTTCTGCTTCACTCTCAGTAGACGTGCACCCATTTCTCCGGCGGGCGATGCAATGACTCTGATGAGCGAGAGAACGAGTACAGAGAGAAAGAAAGAGAGAAAGTTTTGGTGAGAACAAGCATAGCCATGGTTAGTATAGTATAGTATAGTATAGTATAGTATAGTATAGTGTATAGTATAGTATAGTATAGTATAGTATAGTATAGTATAGTATAGTATAGTATAGTATAGTATAGTATAGTATAGTATAGTATAGTATAGCAAGGGATGGGATAGAGAAAGGTTAGAGGCTAAAAGCCTAGCCAAGCGTGGACCGGCTAGGCGACCACCAGCTCTGCGGTGACCCACCCTTGCGCGACTTAGTGCGAGCTGCGCTAATCTTTTATCCCCCTTTCGGCACAGATATTCTTTCTGCTCGTGGTACTGTAACCTTCGTACAATGTTTGGAGAAGTGGTTGATTATATCTGTAAGAATTCCCTTCATCACACATCCACCTTTCAGCAATTTAATGAGTCATTGCCATTAACTCTCTGTTATCATCTCCTTGCAATACCACTTGGTGAATAATACCAATGGTTCATTATATACTACCATTTCCCTTCGTTTTATTTTGATCGGAATATTTTTGAACTTAGGAAAAATACTAGATTTCCTGACTACGTGTAATACACTATTATAATGTTCTCAATCATTACTTTAAGGTAATAAACTTTCTATCAGTACCTACGCTCTCACTTTTGCAATGTATCTCCTCCCGGCTGTCGGCATTCATTGTGTTTAAGACGCTCCGACGACGGCAAGGCGCGGCGTTTTATGCCTCTTTCGAAACACCGAATTTTACGGCCGACAGGCATGACATTGCAGCATCGTGTACAGCTCTATAGGAACCAAGCCAACAACACGAACAGAAGCGTGTAAGAAAGAGCCGTTGCAAGAAAAGACGCCCCCTTTCAACGCTTCCGAAAAAGCAACGACAGTTGCTCTATAGCCTGCTTTCTGTTTCCTCTCCGCCATGGTTATTATTCGATATATTTACCGAGGGTCCGGTTGCGTGCCGAAGCGAAACGGACGGTGCGCCCCATAACACTCACGTCGCTTCGCATCTTTTTTGCTTCCCGGCGATGTGTGTCCGAGGTGGAACCCTTTTCACGGTGGTGATTCAATCAGCGCTCGACGGAACACGAACAGGCTGTTCCGCGAAGCGGATAGATGAATGCGGTAAGGCACGGTGTTGCCCGGCTGCTCCTGTGACGCGGTGGCTCTTGTTACGGCACACAGCGGGACTGGCCTTTGCGCTGCTCATTCGAGTATTGCTTAGGACGCCTTGCGGAAACGATACTATTTCCATCTTCGACATCTCTTTTAGGGCAGCTATTCTTTGATCCTGTTTTTCACGGCTACCGTCCTGTTGCTCTGCGTCCGTGCTGCGGTGTCACTATGGGGCATGTATCTGATCTTTCACTGCCTGTGTGTCGTATAAGCACGGTGTTACAGCATAATCGTAAGACTCTCGTTGCTTATTTATTAGTGCCACCATTCAGTGCTATACACTCGGTAATGCCTACGAAAGACTGAACGTAGTGCTTTCTGTGTGATGACCTTAGCTAATGCAAGGTGAACACCTTGCATTAGCTAAGGTCATCATTGATTCTTTGATGGCTACATCCTACTGGAGCTAGAAGCATCTCAACGTGTCGCATCAACGTGTCGCATAAAAAAAAAGTGGTTATGAACCATTGCATCATCAGCCCGAGTCTTCAACAAAGAATATCTTAGACGAGAATAGGTTTTGCGGACATCTACAGGCTTTCAACAGCGAAACTATTATGACTTGAGACTGTTTCACCTGAAGTGAAAGTTGACCTAAAACCGGCAAGGCATGAGCTGCGCAAAGCTCCTCTCACCATTTCCTATTTTACATGCTACACTAATATCGCTGCTGTTAAAGTACACTTCTTAGAGCAAGGGTCGACGTTTGCTGATTGGTTAAGTTGATGCGCCCGTTTTCGGCGTCATAGTTATAGTGTAAGACGCACGACTTGCAGTAGGCGGGCAGTTTGCTTCTTTGCAGAAAGGCCTTGGTTGAAATTTCACTTCATGCAAACACAACGCAGCTCTGCAGTTGTATTAGCTCCCCATGCCAGAATTGGTTCTTTACGAGTGAATGTTGCAACATTTATAAAAACGCAGCATTGCCTTCGTTCGAGAACTCGCCAGCTGTTTAACAAAAACTGTATACTTCTTTTTCAGTCACAACACGTGCGCACTACTTGTACTAGTAAAGCAGCGCTTTAACAATGGCAGTATGGGCTTGCGAAAGATGTGAAGAAGGAGATAAAAAGTTTTGGGAGCAGTAAATCTGCACCCTCGAGCCGTGCAAATGCATAGCTCCTGTTCTCGAAATCGCGTCTATGTAAGCGCGTCGCTTCTCGAACACTGTGGTATGATGGCGCGTCACTCAGCGCCAGGTGTGGCGTATACACAAACATCTGGACACTCAGTGAGAAATCGCCGTTTCCATGACGACGCGCCGTTGAGCCGTCACGGACCATTCGCGGCACGCACGAGGCCTGGATAGTCAAAGTAGATGCGAAGTAGCGCTTTTACTAGCTGACGACACTTTCCAGCCATATTTCGATCGTGAAGTGCTGAGTGTAGATTTATTGACGCAGCTAGACTCTAGGTAATATTTCCAATCCTATATTTGCAATGCCAGCCCATACATTTCAGCGCTTGTGTATGTCTTTCTTGTTTCGCGTCGTATTGCCCCTGGTGTGCACTGCCATATCCTATGGCAATCCACCAACTATAGGTAGCCCCACAGCACATTTTAAGCAAATATATTTTACCCTATTTTTATTTTTCCCTGCTGTGTGTGTGTGCGCGCGCGAGCGTGTGGAGGTAGATATTCGCTGCATTTCAAACAGCGACGATAGCTGAAATGATTTCGAACTCTAACTTCTAATACAAACAACTCATATAAAACATTCAGCCTCAAAAACCTTGATGTACTACTCTATACTCGGGGACAACTTCCTGTGGCAATGAAGGGAAAGCTACGGGGGCCAGGGTTGCCACTGACTTTCGAGTAAATGTCGCCAAACAACGAGCAGAAAGTCGCCAAAAGTCGCCATTTTTTTTAGAAATTTCGCCAAAAAAGTCGCCATTCTAGATATGTGCGGCATATCCTAGTAATAGGAATTTTCACTGATGTATAGCCCCGTAGAATACAGTGCCATTCAAAGCCCTTAAAGTATGTTGACATTTCTCAATGCCAGGCGCATCGCCCCTTCACCATGGGAGTGCTTGGTGCACCTGGTTCTCCGACTAGCCGCAAGATGTGCGCGGAGGCGCAAGTATGAAATGATAAAACGCTCATGATATCCTTCCATCCCTGTCCGCTCGTTTCAAAGGTAAAAGTGTGGTAAACCTTGGGCGAAAGCCGCGAAGGCGTTGTTTGTAGACAGCTTTACATCCCCTCATATGAAAAAAAGGATTAACAGGTTTATTGAAAGTAGTAAGACAGAATTCTTACAGGTATCGTTCATTAGTGAGTCTTATACCTTTCAGTGTGAACTAATATGATACCGGACGCCACTGTCCCTTTCATATATAATCACTTATATCTACCCGCGTCAATCCAGTGCGTTATAATTGAACAGGTAGACATTGTAAAATGTTATATAGCAATTGTTTTCATTGCACACGCTCACCGAGAACAGTATAAAATGCCTGAATAAATAATTTTTTATTGCACGATCACCCGCGTGTCCGCCAATCTTCGCTATACGAGCTCGATTAGGAGATACTGCAGCAGTGAATAAGTCGCCAAACTATTCAGAACAGTTGGAGCTTTGGCGGAACAAATGGCCGGAACACACGACCAACCCGTCATCTAGCCCCTTCAGAAGCGAAACTTTAGCGAAGCTCTGAAGCATCTAGATGAATCTAGATGAATTGAGGAGATACACACGAGTTACAGGACGGACATACAGAACGGCGCGTAAAGTGCACCTCAAAACCCAGAAAAAAAAAGTACAGAGAATAGTGCCGCTCATTCGTTGGGAAGGCACTGAGCTTAGGATGCATAACTCAGTGGAGACCTAAGCTGAAAATCGCCAAAAATTCGCCATGTCGCCATTCATGATTTTAGGTCGCCACGGGCCTCTCAAATTCGCCAATTTGGCGAAAAGTAGCCACCATTGGCAACCCTGACGGGGGCGGCGCGTCTGCACATGTACTGCTACGCGAAGTAGTCCGGTTTGGCGCGCGTCTCGCCACGCCGTGGAAAGTGATGGCTAGCGTCGCATTTCGATGCAAACGCGCTTAGCGTCTAAGGTACAGGTAAAAGGCGCGACTTTTTCAAGCATGCAAAAACGCAAATTGACAACGTATGAAGTAAAAGAAATACAAATATATCGCTTGTGTGCTCTGCGTTCCGTCTCAAAAAGTTACATGTAGAAAATGAAGGAGTATTTTGTATATCTCACGCAGAAAACACTGACGCAATTGTGGGACTACATTCATTAGCTGTAGGATACGTGGATTGGGGCTCTGTAGCTTTCCCTTCATTGCCACAGAAAGTTGTCCCCGAGTATAGTCAGTGACGCCGCTTGAATTTGTCCTCTTTTTAGGGGCGAAGCTCCTTTTAGCATCACCTGGTCGGTCATCGCTCCATCCGGCGTTCCCCCGCCGTCGCGTCTCTCGTATCATTCAATCGATGGCGCTGTCCCATAGAGACGCATGCAAACTGCTGTTGGATGACGATATACTAGATGGAGTTGTCCCATAGAGATGTGTGCAATATGGCGGTCGGGTGAATGCACGCTAGATGGCGTTATAGGTGCTGCTGCTCTCAGATTGGCTACTGCGCCCGTTATCTCTCATTCTCATTGATCGTCGCCGTACGTGGGGGAGTGCGCTTGCCGGATCGTGCTGCTTGGCGGACCATGGACGACGAGGAGCGCCGGCTGCGGAAGGCCGCTGCGTCTCGCGCTCGTCGGCAGAATCCCGAGGTGTGAGCTCGAGAGGCTGTCACCAAGCGAGTGCAGCAGTAATCAAAGCGGCGTATCGCTTTGATTACTGCTGGGCGAAACCACTGAACATTTCACGGTGTAACCATGATTGCTTCAGGAGCTTCGCCCAAGCTCTTCATCATTCACCAGTGGATATGGTGTAATTTTCTTTCTATTTTGTGGGAGCAGAGAAAGGTATACACGCATAGCCGCAGGAACGAGCGTGAACACCATGGGAACTAGGCGTATGTCCATATGGTTCTAGAGGTCTTATACCTAAGCCCGCCTACGTAGCCATGGCTGACGCAGCAGTGGCTAATTGCTGCTCTTAATGAATCAAAGTAATGTCCTCTCATTTTTCGCCAAAGCACAGAGTGCACAGTGGCGGAAACAATTCCATTCCTTTCTAGCCGATAGTAAATGCAAGACTTGATCTAGCGAGGACGACCCATTAGGAAGTGACCGATGGCTCAACCGGTGTCCGCCAGGTGGAAGCAGGCACAGAAGGGTCCGAGCACTCAGCGTGTGGATTGTGGCCATAGGTCGTTCTTTTTGCTGGGAGCGCTCTCTATTTAGCCGTTAGCAACTTGCACATTTGAAGAAAGGAGGCACCGGTCCACGCGACCGACAGCCCAGACAGCCCGTGCGAGGGGTCACTAATGCGCACTGCCAGTGCGAGTCGTGAGGCCACGAAGTGAAGCCAATTAACAGAGGTGCGTCCACGTCGCGAATCGTTTCGAGAGCCGCTGCTTCAACGGTGCCAGCACTCAGGTTGTTCCGTGTTTCGAGGCTTGACTCCGTATCTGCTGGTCGAAGCGGCTGTATCGATCGCTAAAATCATGGACAACAAGGCTCTAAAAATGCAATGTTGGTTGGATTTTTAAGATGCGTTCTGCATTTATGGTCGTTCTGTAAGAAGCAAGGACTGCGCTTACACTTTCGAAGAATGCAAAAAGAGAGTCATTTGACTTTTGTTTAGTCCTGAATCGCCCCGTATAAGACTCTCTTCAAAGAGACACGCGAGCTCTCTTTGGAGATCATTAGACTCTCGTTGGAGAGTCGTGGCATCCAAGAGAGAGTTGAAATGTTTCTTTAAAGAGACTCATATACGCGGCGAGTCAGGAATCACTTAAAAGAGTAACGCATGCTCTTCTTTCTTTTTTTTCCTGAGAGTACAGGGTCGTCAAAGTGTTGTAATTGTCTGCATTCAATTCTTGGCAGCAGATCCCTTCGTATGGCTAATAAGCGAGACTAAACACTTCATGTCACATAATCATGACATGATGTGGTGTTTATTAGCTGGCAGTGTTCTGGAGATGCGGATCGTG
The DNA here is from genome assembly GCF_013339695.2 of Rhipicephalus sanguineus. Taxonomy (NCBI): domain Eukaryota; kingdom Metazoa; phylum Arthropoda; class Arachnida; order Ixodida; family Ixodidae; genus Rhipicephalus; species Rhipicephalus sanguineus. The sequence continues at coordinate 58,467 of NW_023614487.1, forward strand.
CTTCATTTGATGCCGCGGTTCGCTGTTACTGTTATCAATATCTGCACTTACTGCATATTTTCTGCTGTACTTACTTTACAATCGGCTGGGAAAGTCGTCATTTTGTGGCTCTCACAATAACTCTTCAAAGATTCCAGAGAGAAGGCACCCGTCTTAAGATGGGCTGTGCATATCTTCAAAGGAACAAACCACCTGACACTCCAGACGCACAGTGAGGCGCGCAGCTACGATATGGTACTATATTCACCAAGCTGACAGCGTTTTCCACTTGAAAAGCCATCACCAACGCGAACTTCATTACGCTTGATTACTTGATTAAACCGGAGAATTTGAACCCTTATTAGTGAGTCTTTGAAGCCGTTCAATTTGCGGCCCTAATTATGATAAAAGTGAGACGAGGACGGCGTAAAAAAAGAAGAGACAACTCTGGAGAGTTGCGCGAACGACAAAAAAAAAGAGAAAAGAAAAGAAAAGAAAACGCCAGCTTTCACAATTGCGCAGGTACACCAGAAGGGCTTCAACAGGGCGTCTAAGGACGAACCTAGAACAAAGGTGCGCGTCTCTGTGCCTCATTAGATGGTGTTTACCATCCATAACAGCAGTTGGGGCTGACAAGAATCCTAGCTAATGAGTCGCGCCGTTCTGTCGTACACATGCGAAACTTCTTCGGAAAGATGACTTTTGCTTTGGGTTCAAATTAAAAAAGAAGCGACGCGCGTAAGTTCCGTACTTGAGCGCCGACAGAAAAAAGAAAAAAGCTCAAAGCAGCCGTCTCAAGATGGGACTGACACTTTTGTGATTCAAGTCTTCTGCTTGTAAGGAACAATGAATGCGGAATAATTTGTTTGCTAAATCGGCAACTCCATGTGAGGAACGCACTCTTCAAGGGTCCTGGCGCACTAATTGGGCTTGGGAGCCACCACCCAAACGAATGCTTAAACGCCCACTAGCGTATTTAGCGTGTTCTATGGTAACTGTAACCGAGCTTGCCGGCTGCCGTATTGATAATGACTTACATGGAATGATAGAGGTTGTGTTTGTCCATCATCTCTATGTACATCTCTTTGCGAGCTCTAAGTAGTCCACAAAATGTTTCATTAGCCTAGGATAATTAGTTCAAGAATAAATAAAGTCGCATACATATATAAACCGTATAAGAGCAGCTTAGCCGTTGAGATCTGATCTTGTTACTCGGAAAGAATTGTTGACATGCTGTGGACTCGATCATCACTATACGGCGTGCCTCATAATCATATCGCGCTTTTGGAACGTCAATTCCCAGTAATTATAATTAATTACCTTTGAATGCTCTTCGCAACGCCGACTCAATGAAAGCTGCAAAGAGAAACAGGCAGCGCACAATGGACGATATCTGCATCTCTGAAACACGCAGCAGGGTCTCGTTTTTCATTGGCTAACACAGACCTGTCGCCTTCGCCGCAGTGCACGGCATCGGTAAGACGACGTCAGCGTAGTTACTGGTGAAGATAAAAAAAAAATCGAGATAAGGAGCTGCATAACTTGATGATTATACATCTATTTTTATCCTTATTCCATTTCACCGGTGGTCCCAACAGCGCTCCGCCTAAGTCATCGCCACCATCGCCTGGTCATCAGTGTTTGGATGAGAGGAAAACAAGGGAATCAGCCTCAAGGAAATGATTCATTATGCAGGTGTAGATAGTGTCGAGGAATTGACGATTAACGGCAGCTGTCAACCTTGTGCTGAGTTACTTATGACTCCCATGGGGAGTGATGGGGAGCCTGCTGCCAGAAGCTTTGTCTCGAGACACGTTCGAACAAATCAGATTTCCCGGACATATCCGTTTTTATGTCCAGTGAAAGATAACGTATATAGCTATGATTCCGAGATGGATTGCTCTGCTTTGTTTTTCGCTAACTGGCACGACATTGCCTTGTTGTAACAGTATACGTGCATTTTCTTGGCATAGTCCGGGTCTGCGGTTCCTGTTTGGAGGCGGTGGCATGGCCAAGCAGTAATAGATATGGCTTGTGTTGGGATGAATGGTGCAAGCGACTGGGAGGGGGGAGGGGTGGAAAGGGGGAGGATGATTACTTCCTGCTGCGATCTGTGTGGTCTGGGCGTAGCGCACGTCATTGTTTTTTGCCATCCTGGCTGGCAGCGTCAGCCATGCCCTGTATCAAAGACGCGGTAATCTTTCTTTTGGCCTTAGATTTCCCTAGCACAGAGAATCTGCGTACCGTTCTCTTTTCCAGACTGCGCACTTGAAGACAACAGCGGTACGTCAACTTATCCATGGCTATCACAACCCGGACTGTACAATATTCACCTGGTTAAGACGCTTCTTCATTTTTAATAATCATGTGCAATTATTTTCGCTAATGTGTTCTGTTTTAATAGCTCATAGGGAGCAATACCAAAATATTTGGCGCTAAGAATCTGTCACATCAAATTATTGATGCACCAACCGGTAGTTTTTTTATTGCGATGGCGAGCTTTTGCCCGCGCTGTCGCTAGGCTTTCTCAGCTAGAGCCAACCTTTAGCCAGGCCAAAACAAAACCAAAAACAAAAAAACCACCTCGACAATCATCTTTCTCCACGACAGAAGCAGGTCAGAAAAGAAAGGAAAGTCGAAGGTACAAAAAAATACAAGCCAGTTCTGCGTTATCTTTCTTTCACCACAGGAACATCCGATGTATAACCGCGTTATTGTTTTTCCCGGTGGACGCAAACGAAAATAAATAGAGGCCTAAGCACAGGGCACCCAAGGAAAGGAAACAAGTGGCAGCTAACACTAAGCACGCATTGCGACACTACATAAAGGGAACGCAGGTTGTTAAAGCTGAGAAATCAAGCAAAGAAAAGAGCCGCGCATTCCGCATACACAGTTGATATATAAATTTTTAGGTCTTGAATGAAAAAAAAACGTAAATAAAGCAACATGTACCTTAAAGCTGTATAACGAAATTTTCTTTCTAACCTTAAGCTGGAACCCGAGGCGCTGCGGGACGGACAAACAGACCTCAACTGGAAATGACACATGGAGCGAAAGTGAATTGGCTTTCCTCGTAAGTGCACGCAACTTACGACGCAGTACCAAGCTGCGTTCTCTTGCATCAATGTTTCCCAGCATCGCTCATGGGATATGTCGAACACGTATGTAACTATAGCTAAGAGTCGCTTGCAGTGTATTTATTTTTTCCTGCTCATAACTTCGCTTGTTCTTCCTCCTTCGATCGCGACGCGATGTGCTGGCCATTCATTGGGCCTGCATAATTCAGGCGAATCATGTTGTGATGGCCCATGCGACAATTAAATTTGGCCAAATTTGACTCGCACACGGCTCGCCACCAAAGCGTGTCACCTTGTATTGTCCGAGAAGTCTTTGTTTTGTTCTTTCGATCTTCTGAATCTAATATTTCTATAGATAAGGTTACACCTGGACAGCGTGCAAAGTGCACGAATATTATAAACACTGCATTGGAACCAAATGTTCTTGAGGACTTTAAATCAGATTCTTCGATCTGCAAACTTTATAATCTTTTTTTTTTATCTGAGGCACATGCAGGATTTCATTACGCTTTGACATATGGCGGCCGCGTAAAAACCCACATGAGTGTTACAAAAGGCACTTTAAATGCCTACGCACGCCAGCAATAAAACAGCGAGAAAAAATTGTTACTCATATGTGAGCTGCATAGCCGAACACATTTTCACGTAGGATTGCTTATATTGAACAAAATAATTATAATACTTTACAACTGATTTCACGAAACCGACTCGTGATAGTACGTTTACGAAGCTTTATTTTATCCCTGTCCAACTGCGGTTCTATTTGTGAAAACCGCAAATCACAAGTTTCCGAATGTCCTAAACTAACGTCAAAAATGAAAATATATCACCCTGCTCAGTACTGCTACAACCGGCTTGAAAAATCTTCTTTCAAGAATATCCTGCTTAAAATACACTATCGCTTTCTTTGAAAGCTAGTGTCTACAATCAACAGTAATATTCCAAATAATCTTTTTCTGTGAAAAGAAGCCGTTAAATTATTAAGCGCCTATGGACATGCAGTTCAAGCTGAAAACAATTCAAGTGACCGCAGCCAAGGCCCAGCGGCAGTGCATCTGCCTCGCATGTGGCAGGTACTTGACAGAAATCCTCGTGTCGTCGATACCCCAAGTGTTTTTATAATGGTTAGCGGGGTCTCTCGGCCGGGTTCTCGACCGGGTGGTGGGTTTTACTTCAGAGCGAATGCTCTACTACGCTATCTCTCCCAAGGTCATTCATCGCGTCGCAATGACCTATCTATCTATCTATCTATCTATATATCTAGCCGCCTACGCCTGGGTGCTCTCATGATCACCTCCTTTGCTTGGTGTAAACCAAACTCGGCATGGAAGGGTAATCTTGAGGATTTGACGAATATGAGTGTGGGGTCATGACATGGCTAACCTGAAAATCCTATCGCGTACGTGGTCAAACCCTTTCCTCCAGGCACGTGTGGCACATACCCGTTTACCACGGGTCGCAGTGTACGGGTATGCGCCACAGGTGATTGACAGTTTATATCTACCCAGGACCGGTGAGAACAGACATCGGCAATTGAAATGAGAGAGCGTTAGGCAAAACCGACATCGGCAGCGTTGACCCGATGAATGCAAAGAATAAGAATTAGGATCCCAGCAGGAATCGAACCCAAGCATTCTGCGTGGCAATCAGGTATTCTGCCACATCGCCACACCAGGTCTGTAAACTGGTTTGGAAAAACAGCCCACGCAGGCGTAATGTCGGTGCAACGTCAATTGCGTTTGTGGTGCTGGCTATCTAATTTTACAGGAAAGCAATAAAAACTACATATGTACTCCTACGATACAGGCGTCATATCAGATTAACGTCTGTGGTTCCAGTGTTGGCTCCGCTTTTATAGCAGTCTAATTAACATTGCATTTGTATTCCTATGACTTAGCGAGCTATATGAAGCATTGCTCAACCGCGGTTGAATACATTAACGAAAGCTACGTGTGATATTCATATGATTGCACCATAAAGTGCGCTTAGTTTCTATATCATTCACGTATGTACTCTAACGTGAGGGCTGACATTACGTCGCACAATAAGTTACCCTTCAAGCATCAGTGCTGTCGACGTGCCTGGTAAGCCCACGATGTGCACACTGCTACCACGATTACAAAAACACGTCGATCCACCTTGTAACGCTTGGCTCAAAGTCATAAAATTCAGCATAGAAGTACTCGCTGACTGCTTCGCATGAAACCAATTCCCACAACGTTTGGGATCGGGTAGGGAGTCGTTTTTTGGTAGGGAGCCGTTTGCACAATAACCACGTCCTCTCCTCTACAAAATTGTCTCACTGTGCACACTCTACAATGACGTCTCCCTCGTCAGAAATATCTATAGATCCAGTGTTACGGTGGCTGTAATAAAACCGGAGTGGGGATGGAAAGGAGGGGTGCACTTTAGGCGCGTCTGGAACACCACTTAAGCGCATTGTGCTCATCCGGGTAAGCACCATCACCTATATAGCGGGGCTTCGACGGATGGAGAATAGAGCGACGCCTCCTGGCTCACGCTCAAATGCACGCAGTTAAATGCTTATCAAAATTTTGTGGCGTGATCCCTCGGGCACGCACACGAATGTTCGATAGTGCACCTGTAATCCAATGGTACAGAGCCACGTGATGATCAAACAATAGATATTGCTCTGTCGTTACGTAAGTGCCTTCGAGAGCTGAATGACGCCGCATCGTGGGATGTCAAGAGACCGTGGACATGGAGGTTGGAACTACGAGAAGACGCTAACGATGACACTTGCCGAGTACGTGAACGTAATGGAAACAGCATATTACACAAGCTATGAGGTACAATATCGGTACTGTATTAGCTACTTTCTTGCGCCTCTAGAAAAAAAAGCTTTCGGCCCATTGCAGTTACCTTCGCACTAAAATAGCAAGTACTGCTGCGCGTTTTATTGCTGGTGGGGCGACTCGCAATCCCACGCGGCCCCGCAGTCTTCAAGACACAACGATGCAAAGAAGCATGTTGCCACGTATACACACACGAAATGACAACTCCATTGATTTTCTTGAAGCCAAGCGGGGTCACTTTTCCTATAAAACAAGACAATTACTTTTATTACAGGCACTAACACAAAGCCAGGTAGAATGCTTCCGCATGCAAACTGCCTCCTGAAACGCTGGAATGTTTACCCGGCGTGTCTTGTAGAGGCCTGAAATCTTCGGCCAGCCCCCTCGGAATATTTACGTTGCCGTAACAGGGTTCCCGGGAGGGCAGGGTTTGTGAATCTACAAGCTACAGGGAAAGAACCAAGGAAATCTTTACGTTTGCTCGTTTTTTTCCCTCCGTGTTATGTATGTACAATAAACGATCATGCAAACCTGTGTGTGTGTTCTTTGGCGCCTGTGAAGATCTCTGAGGGATCCTGGGGCGAGAGGAGAAGTTCAACATACTGGGTTCAGGGTGCAGTAAAGGAGCTGAGCTATTCCAGGGTCGTGGAGTCGGGGACGAATGGATGACGCAGCAAACATTTCAGCTTTACAACAACAAGATTAGTGAGCGTAAAAAGATGGCATACGTGGTAGGTCACCACTTTTCAGTGCTCCCAGGTTACAGCTCCAAGCGCCACGTTCTCTTTTTTTTTTATGGCGGTGCACCGACACAATGAGACAGTGTCTGCTTTTGCACCCGTTACCGCTGCTACTCGACACATATGACCAATGCACGTGTTGGCCGAGTCGAGTGTTAGTAACCTATACCAGTAATTACTAATACAGTGGAATCTCGTTGATGCGTTTTTCACAGGAACCAGAAAATAAAGCGTATTACGCAAAAATCGCATTAGCCAAAGTGGTGAAAAACAGAAGGAAAATACGCATACTCCGTCATCAACTTCCGCGGCGGCAGCATTTTCGATGGAAGCGAAAATGCTACAGGCCCGTGTACTTAGATTTACGTGCACGTTAAAGAACCCCAGGTGGTCGAAATTTCCGGTGCCCTCCGCTACGGCGTCTCTCATAATCATATCGTGGTTTTGGGACGTTAAACCCCAACAAATATAATATATTATTATATTATTCGTCAACAGCTCACTTTTATTGAGCAAAGTTGATGTACCTGGTCAATTTGAGCTGCACTGTCTTCTTTTAAAGGTCTAGGAGTATATTCTACCTAAAAGTAAAAAAAAAAGAAGCTCGTATACCGAAGAATAAACGTAGGATTTCTAGGTATATCGGTCAAGATTCTCTTTCGCGGTCGTACTATCTAACTTTGGGCGAAAATGTGACCGTATTAAACGCATGAAATTGCATTATTTCCGAGGGACGTTGGCGGGGAATAAAGAGAGAAACGTATTATGCAGTATTGTATCAAGGAGATTCCACTATACTACTAATATTAATGTATACTAACAATTTATAAACCAATAATAAATATTAAAACATCAAGATAATTTTGATAAATATTAGGTGACGCCGCTGGTCGGAAAGCGAAGATGCGTGATGTGAAAGGGAGAGAATCGACAGGAAAAATTATAAGATTTGTTGTTTCAACACCTTTTAGAAAAAGCAGTGGGCTAGTAGTAGAGACGTAATGCATGGCATATGAATAATTGCTTATGTGCTTGGTTCTGCTCTCTCTCTCTCACACACACACACACAACCAAACCGAGCTTGTGTCGTAAAAACGCCTCCCTGCCTATTGATATTTATGAAAAAACAACCCATCTGGTGCCACAATAACGATCGCACACTTTTTTATGTTTGTTGGGCCGTGTTTTTTAGGTCCGCATATGCCGTCATCGCGTCGCGCATTCATCGAAGTGTTCTGCCCTACCCTGCAGCTGGCGCCATAGCGCTCTGACATTGCGCATCCTTCTCAATATTTCCGGCTGGTTGTCGCCCATGTCTAAAGTAAGCCTGGCTCGTGCTCTGCGCTCGCGCCTTGTCTATGGATTTGCATGCTGCGCCACCGTGCGTTCGTCTACCGAAACTGAGAAGCGGGCAGAGGAGGAGGTAAAACTTTATTTGACCAAGGGATTTGGGCACGTACGTTCCAGGGTCCCCGCACGACCCCACTGTGCTATGCGTTCATGAGTTCATGCAGCCTCTGTATTTGAGACGGTGCAGGGCTATTGGCGCAACATACAGCCAGCAAGGCCTGGCACCAGAGTCTTCGAGCGCGCATGCTGTATTTTATTATTGATTATATGAACACTCTCAGCGGGTTTTTGCCGTCGCCATCGCCTTCATGTCCCGTATCAAGTCCGAAACGATAACATCACCCCGCGCATCTTATGTTCTACGTTCGAGTAAAAGCGCGCGAGCGCTGGGCACAAACGCGGGTGAAGCAGAGATGAAACGAGCCGGCCATCTCCGTCCCACGAAGGGTGCATGCGATAACATCGCTTTCGAGGCCTGCCGTCGAGGACTCCTCAAGCAGAGAGGAAACGCTACGCCCGTCTTTCGTTGTGCGAAGGACTCCTGCATGAAGGAGTCCAAATGGGTTCGTTGGGCTGTGTCGCTCGAGCAGCAACTGCGAACTTTGACCGTAAGGGTGCGCTCGCAAGCGGTGGTGGGAGCGCCATCACGACAGACATCAGTAGACGGCTCGTATACCCTACAGTCTGAAAAAAAGAGTCAAAAGAGGGTCACGGCACCGTGTCTCCTCGGGTATCCATTTGACCCATTTTGGAAGGTATAAGCAGAAAAAGAGAGTTAGCAATTCCGAAAGAGTCACTGTACTCTCGTGAAACGCGTTTCGATTGGCTTCCGTGATGAAGGCGCCGCCGTATACGCCGTACATATCGCGCATTGCCGTTCGGTGCCGTCGTGGCGCTATGGCTCGCCGAAGGAGCCGGACTAGCGCGGCGCCTCCGCCTCCTCTCTCAGTCTCCTCGGTCTTTTGGAATGCGTTGTGTTGGTTTCGCGGGTTGCGTCAGTTCCCTGTCTTGTAGCTTTTTTTGTGTTCGAGCGCATCTTCGGTGGCGGTGACGCTGGGCTCCGAGCTCGAAGTGATGCTTAGAGGGCGGAATATTCACGGAGCTGCAGAAACGGACAACGTGCGCCTGTTAACGGTGAGTGTGCTGCTTTTGTAGGTACTAATTATATAGCTTTAACTAGGCTTCTGCAGCAGCTCTGCGGAGCAGGCTGCCATCAATTTCCAACAGCAGCCTGTGCCCGCGGGGCTGTTGCGGATGCCCAACTAAAACTGTCAGTTAACGAGTTGACACCGTTATCCGCGTTGCTGTGGAAGCTCCCGTAAAATAAGCGATGCAAACAATTATCAAGGGTTATTGCTTGCTGATCTCACATTGTGTCTGCACTGCTGAAGGTGCAAGATGTCGTTTTCAGATGCGCTTTAGTCTACTTCATAATGACATTTCCATCGACATTGAATGTGCAGCATGCTTTCGCCCGTGGGAAAGTGAAAAAAAAAATGTCTGTGTACAGAACACTTAGACGCGCTATATGTAATAGTTTTTGTTGGCTTAAAGACGGTAGCTTAAGATGCAGATATACTACGATTTTTCAAGCGCGTACGCGGTAGTCGCTTAAGTTGGACACGCCTCGCCGGTAAGGTGAAAAGCTCACGACTTTCGACAGCGCACGTTGTTGCGGCCGCTGCTGTGCACTCTTTTCCCTCGTTTCTGTTTAATGTTTTCGTGGTTTGCCTACATCTGCGATTACGTTTGACGTTATAACAGAATCGAGCGAGTGTACGGGACTGTGGGAGCTATGTGCGGTAATTCCAGCATATGACATGTCTGATCTCGACGTAGACGGCGTCCGCGCGCGCTGGGTGTCGTTCGGGCGCTCGTACTCGCATGTGTTTATCTGAGTATTTAAGGATGGGTTATGTTTGTAAAACAGGTGGTCAGTAACCGCTAACAACGTGGCCCTGATACCGGAAGATGCGCTTGGGTGTTGGAATATGCCGGCGCAAAGCCGGGCTTATCCTGAAAGCAAATTTTAATCGATTTCTCAGGAAAGAAGTGCTTTCATTCGTGCATAGCCAGTGCCTATGCGAAACGAAGTTCCCACGTTCTTTTACGTGAAAATTTGTTTTCGTTGCGAAATTATTTAAAACGAAACACACGTGTCAGATGTGTGTACAGTAACGGTGTGTCGAACAAAGGATGGTTTTAAATACAATTAATCAGTGTGTGTCCGTCGGTTATTCCCAGAATCCCAGATCGCTTCTCTAGCCTCTTCACTCCAGTTGACAGCCACACTCAGGGAAACGAAGGTGTCGCTGTGGTCTGGCGCCTCATCACTCGTGATGAGAAAATCAACAGCGGCGTTTGCCCTGTCACCGAGGCAGTCTGTCCTACATTTCCTTTGGTTGGACAACACGACGTAGGAAAAGATGTGAGTGGCACCCACGCAAAGGAACCTAAACCAATTTCTTTTGTTGTTTAAAAGAGGCTCACATCATCTTGTGCTGCAATTTTGTCGCCAAGTGACGTGTTACAAAAGCTACTATATGCAAGTTGTGTTTTACACAATAACGGCAAAAAACTTGGTTCCTTACCATGCGTGTTTGCATTTGTTGTTTTGTTGTGAGCCTTCATTATGCCCGTGTAAATAACTTATTGTGTAAGTTTTGCAAACTGTTACTGCGATTTCGTTTCCTCATCATAATATCCCGTTCTGCTTTTCAGATACAATTTTGCAGAGCTGCTCACCCTGAACAGGAGCGACAGCATAGCAAGTCACAAGTCTGATGCCTCCAGCCGTCACCACTTTTTGATTTATTCATAATCATAAGGAATAAATATGGAAACATGATGCCGATTTCTGCAATTTATTTTGCACCATATAACACCATGCACAACACTGTCACACATTTCAGTTGGCTATACTCATACAAGCATGCAAATAAGGAATACCTCAACGGCTTAATTAGAAATCACGGGCCATCTTTTAGCGCTTTCTACATTACTCTGCTGGAAAAAGTGTGTTGTTTTGACGAGTTTTATTAAAATAGTGCTTGAATTGAACCATTCTTTTTTTTTTTGCAGCAGCAGCAGCAGCAGCTGGCCACAACGGAAAGTATTATTGGACTTGCTTAAAATGAATACTTCGCTATTTCCAACAGTAGTCGCACAAAAGCAGACAGTCGGTCAATTGAGTAAATTAAAATAGTGGTGGAGTCGCTTGACGCTTCGGTGTGTGTCATTTGACCCCGTAGGAGTGTTACTGGCAAGAGTCGTCTGACTCCCTCATAAGTGGTAATGTGATCCTTCGGATAAGTGTCCTTACACTCTTCCTACAGGGTCAGGGTACTCTCCTAGAGCGCGCCGGCTCTGACCCACCAAGAGAGTCACCGTGAATCTTTAAAGAGAGTCGTATACGTGACAAGTCAGGACTCCCCGAAAAGAGTTACCTATACTTTTTTTTCTTAAGAGAGCAGCACCTGATGGGCTCTCACCGCTTGCTTCGCGTTGAGACAACAAACAGCACGAAAACCGCTTAGCTCCCTGGAGCGGCCGTATTCTCTTACGCCAGCGTTTTGCAGAGTTACACGAGATCGGCTCCAAAAGAGTTAGCTGCTAGCCTTACTTCGTATAAGATTGCATTCATTTCATAATGTGATGAAATGTGTAAATGCCTGCGTACGATGTTCTCAGTGTTAAAGAACGCCAAGCAGTCGAAAATAAATCAATATCTCTTCGTTATGCACTGCGGCCCCTGTTTAATCGATACACATGACTTAGACGTTAAAAGCTTTAAAGAATAATGTCCACAAAATGTCTGGTGGCTGTTGTCTCTTTTTATCTTTTAACGCGCTAGAGTTAGATAGGTTTTGAGAGCTTGTTTCGCAGAAACTCAGGTGTCCGCGTCAATGTGGCGTCGCTGTCCGTGAGCGAAAATTCGAGATGCAAATGAAGAAATAATAAAAATATTCGGTTCGAGTGGGAATCGAAGCCAGGACTTCTGCGTGGAAAGTAAGTACTGCCACAGAGCCCCGCCCGTGCTAAAAAACACTATTTGAATGTCAGGTAGCGCGAGGAGTGTCCTTAACGAATGTAATATTGCGTGCCACAAGCGTAGAATTGCGCCAGGCGTCAAAACATGCGAATTGAGCAACGAGTGGTTGGTTCAAAGGCCCAGCAATTAAAAAGCACACAGGCATAACTAATTATCATTATCAGCAACAGCATCAACAACGTGGGCAGCTGCGTAGGTGCCCGTGTTGCCTTGCGGACGCGTAGTGGGTACTTCGGCCAATTCGCAAAAGGAAGAATTATGGCGTAGTGGGCACTTCGCAACTGTACTTGCAGCAGGCACTCTAGGATAGTTTGAAATGGCCAATGTATACGCGCACAGGCGTTCCTTTCCTTGTGGCATGGCTGAGGTGTCCACCGAGAAACGAAGCGAGGCTAGTGATTGAAAAGGCGATACGAGTGAGACCCGATTACTCTATCGCGTTCTACTCTTGAAGGCGAAGCTCAAGTGTCCTCCAAGTTTTTTTTAGTTGCGAAGCATCTCTTGCGCGGGGGTATGCCTCGCGGCGTTGGCCTGCGCAACGCCGCGATGAGCGCCAGCGCATGCGCATCCCCTCACCCTCTCTCTCCTCTCCTACGCTGCCCCCCTCTCGCGCGCCTGTCGATCGCGTTCCCCCCTCGCCCTGTGAGAATTAACGGCCAGGCTACAGGGAAGACACGACGCTCGTAGTGTTCCTCTTCGCGTTCCACGACGCGAGGTCGGTAGCATGCCCAATTTCTTGTTGTTTTATCTGTGGTAGTAAATGAAGATATCAATGTCTCACTTTTATAATATTAATTTTCAGTACATGTTGCAATGCCGAATGCGCCGCACTGGCTTTTCATGCGCTTATGCGCACTTTAATGTTATAACAAAAACAAAATTAGCTTTACTTAAATTATAGTTATCGTATCTATATAAGCTTCTGTGTAATTGCTAAATGATGGTTGTTGCCGAAGTTGTGGACGATTAGCTGCAACAGATGACTAAACACCGCTACGCCATCGGAAAACTAGAGCGCTGCATAAAGAAGCGCGAATACGTCACATGCGTATCGTTTAACTAGGAGGCGTGCAGGCCTAACCAGCGCTTCCTCTATTTTTTCAGTGCCTGGGCGAACGCTCTCCACGGGCCGTCGAGCGCGCGCTCCGCGTCCGCTCGCCGGTGCCGCGTGGTGGCGCTGTGCAAGTAGACTACGGGAAGCTGGCGCTGAATGGCCGCGCGTATCACAAAGCTCACGAATTCGTGTTTGCATCCGAGTTTGATCGTATTTGTGCTTCTTGCAAGCTTTCACAGGTACAGGGGGATGGAAAGAAACGTGAACATAGCGGCGCGCTGTTTTCATCACGCTCTAACCATGGTGGCAATCAAAAAATGCTAGATGGTCTTTTATTATGTCATGGATGACGTCGTCTTTTCATCAATCATCCATGAAAATAAATGCGAAACAGCAAGGAATGCAGATGCCGCATTTTCGCGTGTCTTTCCATCCCCGCTGTACGTATTTCGCAGGCAGTCTGTCAGGCCGTTCGATACTTGCACTCGAGTTTGATAGTATTCGCGTTTTATTTTCTATTTCGGGCTATTGCAACCGCCCCAACGCCTTAGCATGTCATACTGTCGTGTTCCACTCTGCAAATAGAACTGAAAGAAATCACGATTGTCTTTTTTTTAACTTACCTTTATTGATAAAGAAAAAAATCTCACAGGGTTCCTTATGCATTCATCTAAGACGACTGAAAGGCGAAAGCCATCTTCTTCTTTGTCTTCCAGTCACTTTATCGCTGTATAGCTGTATAGTCAATGTATAGCTGAAGAATCGGAGCCCATGGACACCAAATGCACTACCGGCGAAACAACCGACAATCATTATCTACAGTGTCATAATAAATGAACGCACAAGGCTGAGCAGGCTGCCCCGTGCGGCAAAAGCGTCCAGGTCGACAGCCATTCGGCCTCTATACTTTGCTCACTACCGAAAAGGGCAAATAGAAGGAAAAAGAAAGATATCTGAGGAGCCAGATACTGAGGCTACAACAATCCGTCGACATATACAAAAACGAGCTCAAGCAACTGACAACAGGCCGCGCCATTTTTCACGCCTTTCACATTAGCTCAAGTTGAGGGTCGGCACTACGACTTTATGCTTGAACGGCTGCGTCTGTTCACACACATCGGTCAGTGTTGCAGGAAGCGCGCGGCATATGTAGCTGTTTTTGTTTGTTTTTCGTACCACGACGATTTAACTTGTTTAAGACTTTAAGCACTGAAATGGTGGAATCACTTGACATAGTTCCTCTTTTTCTGGCACCAGCTGCTACTTTCCCCCGGTGGCAACAAATGTAATTCTCAAAAGCTTTACGAAGGGAACGGGCGATCACGTTTATTCCTGGAAGCAGTCTAGTGACATTTCATGCTATTTAGCACATGAACTTCAGGCTTGCGTATAGTGTGCTACACCAGTAGACGGTAGCACGCATCGGGGAACTTTAAGCGCCTAGCCTTCAGTATTAGCTCTTGGCAAATGCTGCTTTCGAAAATCGACTTTCAGACAGTCAAAAACCGACTCTCAGTCAAGTGAACGTAACGGTGACAAAACAAATTTCCGCGCATCACTGGCATGCGCTCTCTGTTATCGAGCTAGCAGACGACGCTCGAGCGTCTCGACAAAATAGCTGCGAAAGACACATGCCTTCGAAATGGGCTGGTTGCCCAGAACGACAAGTGCTTCATGATTCCCGTTTACAAGTTTTCATTATACTTTAAACAACGCGAATACAGCCGAAAACTGAACCATATAGCAGCTTCGAATGCAGCCACGGCATTCGTTTCCGCGAGCGACGACGTGACGGCCGTTCTACTACGGTGGCGGCGCCCGGCGGCTAAAAGCCGCACTAACGCCCGACGGTCGGTTCCCATTGCGCTCTACTGAAATCCTTAAAGAAATCTGTTTTGGATTTCTTTAAGGATTTCAGTAGAGCGCAATGGGAACCGACCGTCGGCGTTAGTGCGGCTTTTAGCCGCCGGGCGCCGCCACCGTAGTAGAACGGCCGTCACGTCGTCGCTCGCGGAAACGAATGCCGTGGCTGCATTCGAAGCTGCTATATGGTTCAGTTTTTCGGCTGTATTCGCGTTGTTTAAAGTATAATGAAAACTTGTAAACGGGAATCATGAAGCACTTGTCGTTCTGGGCAACCAGCCCATTTCGAAGGCATGTGTCTGAGATGGATGGGAGGCGGCACTGTCCAGCCCGGACCGGGGGGTCCAAGAGGCCCTGGTGGCCCGCGCAAGGACCGGGGCGCAAGCCAATGGGATCCCGGACTAGGGACTCCACCCATTCAGCAATATGTATAATAAAGTTTTTCATCATCATCCCATTGCGCTCCGCTCCTTCGCCCAGGCACAGAAAAAAACCCCAATATGATTACGAGGCACACCCTGGTGGAAGGCCCCGGAAATTTCCACCACCTGAAGTTCTGTAACGTGCACTGACATCGCACAGTACCCGGGCCTAATAAACCGACAAGCCAATGCACAACGATAAAGAGTGCGGGAGGTCAGCTCGGTATCGACCTACCTGTTCCATTAGGCTTCGCTAGACTTTGGTGATTTCTGTAGAAGTTAGTTCTTCTATTGAGCGTGGTTGTATAGGCAAGCCCCACTCCCGCGCGTCTTCGTCTTCATAGAATACATAGGTCCGAGTTCTCAAAGAAGGGTTCAATAGCGGAAACACGAGATGAAGAAAAGAAGAGACGAGGACTGGCGCTTATTGCTAATTGATTATTTATTTGAAGAAACCAAGTATATATACATAAAAAATAAATGAAACAGGCATGAACAAGATTAGGTTACATTTCAAGCACGTAAGTGACGTCACGTAGTGGATTTCCTGGTCTAGTACCAGAGACGGCACGTGTACACATTGCCTCTGTGAGACATGTACCAACTAGCCCGTCCTTCACGATTTGTCGATCCTAGTTCTCCTCAGCATACCGTCAAATCGCACGCGTGCTATCTCACAACGCCCGCGTTTCTGACCAAATCAGTCGAATGCTAATGAATTCCTCGTAGAAAGGAAAAAAGAAAAGAAAATAGAAACAGATAGTTTCCGGTGTGAGCTTAACGAGGAATCGTTACGGCCCTTTCAGAGTTTCGAGGTCGATTGTTGCTGAGCGCAACGAGAAGCGAAAGGGGGAAAAAATAACGAGCTACGCGTTACCAGAGCACGTGGCGTGGCTGCGTGCCGATATACTTTATGGAAGTGGGTGTGTGGTTTCTAAACCCTGGCGCACACTTCTCCAGTGCAGCTTCTGTTTCCTTTTAAATAACGGGCTGCGAAGAGAAAGTGTTGCACCGACAATTGATGTCCCGTAATTCTTTTCTCCAAGTTGGATTTATTGCCACAGTCTTCGTTGCTTCTTTCTGTGGTATGCTTACCACTGCAGATAATTAAGCTCGAAACGTGCCTTCCCTTACAAAAATGTATTTAGACAGTCTATAGAGTATCTGAATACATTTTTACACAGTCTATAGACCGTCTACATACATATTTTTTGCGGGTTCTTCGAAGCGGCAAGGTAGCACCACCCTTCACTAACCTTTCCTCCCTCCCTGCTTACGTGTAGTCTAGCACACACGTTTCTGACTTTCAGGGGTGCATGAGAAAGTATTGGGCCCTAGAAATTTTACAGTGATGGAATGGATGTTCAATACATGCTTTATTCAGGTTATAATGCAGCAATATCGTTAATTGGGCTACTTGGTATGCGTCCATCTTCAAACCTTAATAAGCGCCGCAAAAAAGTTGCGTCCCATCTTTTGTAGCGCTCATTAGGTTTTGACGCTGAAATCAGACCAGTAGCCAGGAATTTTTTTCGAGGGGGGGGGGGCACTTGCTGAAAGCCTTGACTATTTGAAAAAAAAAAACGCCCATTTTAATTATTTATTTTTGGTAAAACACCATGTATCATAAAAATTTCAGGGGGGGGGGTCCGGACCTCCCCCCCCCCCCCCCCCCCCCCCTGGCTACGGGACTGACTGAAATATTCATGTTAAATTAAGGGAGCTACACGTCAGTCGATGTAAACGAAAACAAAGAGGGGATGTTTGATTGGAAACAAAAATTCTAGGCAAGCTATCGAAGAAAGAAGTGCTTTAATGAGTAAGCAGCAATCATGGTGTGTGGTTGTTGCGTTTCTTAGGCATCTAGCAATCAAAAGTAGTGAACCGCTTTGCAACGTTTCCTGGGAAATATTTAGGAGGGAAAAAATTAAAACCAGAGATTGATTGCTTTTTGGAAAACGCGACGTGCTGGTCGAAGTAATTACTTTTTCGTATGGTGGAAGCAACGAAGGCAATTATTTTTTTTTTCTATTTCTTCTTTCTATTTGTGACATCATATAGCTACCACGTCACGGTAGCATGGGTTTCTTCCGCTGTTTGCCACTTCCGCTGTTTGCCAGGTATCGCAACGTCTAAAAGACAAGAGCCGCTCCAATGAAACACGAAAAAGAAAAAGAAAAAACACCATCGTTCGTCTGAAATTGCACACATCCATCATATTATACGCGGGAACTACCTTCAGCAGTATGTGATGACATCCTATTAGATCCCTACAGCAACGTACAAACTCAAAAAAACGCGGTTTTTAATGGGTGACGGTTGCGTCGCAAACGCAAGACGATAGAAGTCTATTATTATCTGCTGGCAGTTTGCGTACCAAACGCGGATGCCCCTGGTGGAGAATTCGCGGCTACAGGTGAATGCAGTTTGGGAATTGACGAAAAACTTGTCAACTAGCAGAACAAGACCAAAGGGTTAGGGCCTACATTCACAAAAATGTCTTACGCTAAAAATTTTCGTAAGAA
Source organism: Rhipicephalus sanguineus (assembly GCF_013339695.2). Lineage (NCBI taxonomy): Eukaryota > Metazoa > Arthropoda > Arachnida > Ixodida > Ixodidae > Rhipicephalus > Rhipicephalus sanguineus. The sequence goes on from NW_023614487.1 coordinate 76,344, forward strand.
AATATTGCAGCCTATCGAAGCGTTTTCAGCAATTTTGAGTTAATTATTGCAATTACTTCTTGGTTATTTGTGTTAATTATATTATCTTAGACCTCGCTCATTCGGTTTAACTCGGTTTTGAGCATTGATAGCCTCGTTTTAGGCCTGTATTGACCACTTGTTCTTGAGCTTATCACACCACATGAGATGTATAGATGGACGACAAGCCGGGCCCCGCCCCTAAAGTGCTACTCATTTAATATTTGTTGCTCTGTCGATTGCTCCGCAAGATTTTGCGCGTGAGAGAACTATGTTCGTTCGAATGTTAGTAAAGGACTCTTTCTCAAAAGCAAAAGTGTTGTTCAAGGACTATTAGCCAATATGAATGTCTTCCCCTACCAAGAATTTGTTACCAAAGGTAACGTTGTAACTGTTACTTTTGCGAAAGGAAATAATGACTGCTTTCGAAACGGCCTCATTTGTCGCAATTAAGACCTACACTTCGGCAAATATATAGCTGGTGGCAACGCGGTACCTTCATACGATAGCGCGTGCGTAAAAAATCGCTGAAAAAAGAAATCGAACTAGAGAGTGAAACGGTAATGCGCGTTTAATTATCTCTGCACAACGTGTGGCTTGTTAAAGATACGTCGTATTCTTGCAGTTCTGTCAAACGTCAAATGTGGCTTTTTCACTGTAAGCATAATTTTAACTATCGATAAGCTATAGAGAAGAATATATTTAGCGTGCAAACAGCGAAACTAAACCCAGTCCTGTGCATATCACAGTAATATCTGACATACTCAGACAGCGCCGCCCCTCCGCATATAATAAAAAAGAAATAAATTACAAGCATAAGAGGAGAAAAAAAATAAGGGAGAAAAGGGTGGCCGGAGTGCTGCTTGTCAGCAGTTTTCAGTGCGCTGCCTCGAGCCTGATCTTCTAAGCGGCAGGAGAGCAAAGACAGAGCAAAAGAGAAGTTTGAGAGCATTTCAAGGGATTACTTAAATCCTTAGAACGCAGCAGCCTCCATGGAAATGCGGTATTTGATGTCAGCGAAATGCCAGCTTCGGAGGATTATTTTCTGACACAAGCAACTTGCTTTGCTGCCACGACGGTCACCAGTGCGGCACTGAATTGCGTATATTCTCCTTATAACACTGCTATTAAAAACATTATTTGTTAGCAAAAATGAGCTGGATGATCCTTGCACCTGTGGTTAAAGTTACAGGAGCAAACGTATCAGACGCCCCACGAAGGAAAGACACGATACACGCGAGCACTGTTATTATAGCACACGTGTGTGTGTGTCCTGTACTAGCATTTGAGCATTGTTTTAAATTCGTTTCGAATACGGGCAGTTCCCTAACCGATTATTCGACATTCGATTCAGTTCGAGTCCATTTTTTTTTTTTCATATTCATGCGCAGTAGTGTCGGCATGGTAATGTGATCCTACGCGATAAGTCGCACGTTCGATTCCCGAGGTGTCCGCTTTTCGATGGAGAACAAACGCAAAAACGCCCATGCATGTATTTAGATTTATTTGCACGTTGAAAAAAAAAAAACGCCAGGCCTGCGCTGAAACCGCAGCACAGTCACAGCGAAAGCTGGAAGAGCGGCGTTTCTAGAGCCCGTTGTAAGCTAGCTCTCTTGGGGCTACAATACAAGTACACTAGAAAGGTACCCACTACGCCATAAATCACAATTTTTGTGAAGTTGGGAAGCACCTACTAAGCCATTATTCGTCATTCTGCGGAGAAGCGAGGCACCCGCTACACGTCTGTAAGGCATTAAGTGCACTTTGTTGACGCGACGACTGATGACGATGAAGAATTATGGCTCAGCCCTTTGTAATGGGTTGGAAGCTTTAAACGGCCCAACAGTTATGTAATTTGCATTGGGTGACGCCCGGTCGCTATTTCCCTCTCCCGTCATTCTGTATAGCATACGTTGACGTGGGAGAGAGACGAAGGGGGGGGGGGGAAGAACTTTACTGAGACCCCAAGGAAATAGATCATGCGCTTATGGGCTTCCTTGGCAACCAATACAAGTGCACTTGCGAGGAATCCACTACGCTCTAAATCATTGTAATTTTACTGAGACCCTGAGGAAATGGATCATGCGCTTATGGGCTTCCTTGGCAACCAATACAAGTGCACTTGCGAGGAACCCACTACGCTATAAATCATTGTAATTTTTGAGATGTAGGGCAGCAGGCACTGTGCCATTTTTCGTCATTCTGCAGAGAGCCGTGGTACCTGCTAAACGCATGTAAGGCATTATGCGCACTTTGTTGATGCTGTGCCTGATGACGATGAAGAATTATGGCAGAGCCCTTTGCAATGCGTTGGAAGCATTCAACAACCTACTCGTTGCGCAGTTCGCATTGTGTGACGCCTGGTTACAGAATTCGCGTTGTGCGACGCTTGGTGCTTATTTTACTCTTCTACCACGTTATATTGCATATACTAATGTTTTTCCTTCCCGACATGAAGCCTGTATAGGACCTTTTTGCAAAGCAGTTTCAAGCACCGGCATGGCTCAGAGGTTGAATACTGGGCTCCCACGCAGAGGGCCAAGGTTCGAACCTCGTTCCATCCTGGAATTTTTTTCTTATTTCGTTTTTTTTCTTATTTCGAGCTATACTGGTTACGGACACCGACGGCGGCGGCGGCGGACAACTACGGCGCCAAAAACGGCCGGTGAAATGATCTCATAACAGTGTAGAAAAGCCTGGTGGTAAAAGTTTCTCCGTAGTTCCATACCACGGCGTGCTTTATAATCATACCCCTGCTTTATCGTGCGAAACCCCAAAACTACTTCTGTGATCCGTAATCAACGTTCTCTCAAAACCTACAACTTGCGCACGCCTAGTCACAAGCTCAAGGGTAATTAACTTTTTAGTAACGCAGGAAGGAGTTTGTGAGCGCCTGTTGCCCCAAGTTACTCCCCTGTGCAACCTGGATTAATAGTTTCGTTACCGCTGAAGTTCCCCACAGTACACAAGGAGTGGGCGCTGGCTATCCAGTCGTTTAGTGATCTACTCAAAAGCAAGCAGCTTGAAAAGACGCATGAAGGAAAAAAAGGACAAGGTGTTATGCTACGCCACTGTCCTTGAATAACTTATATCCAAGAACGGAGCATGAAGGGTTGCCCACAAAAAGCTATTGCTATCTAAACGCGTTATCAACAGAGCTTCTCTCGGAGTAAACTAAGTAACCGATGAGGTCACTACTGCCATTTGTCATAATGTTGTAGCTGTTATCTCAGTAACGCAGACTGGCCACCAACATAAGCGAAGCACGATAGAACAGATACGTTGACATTGGTTAACTGTACCGAGTCATCAATGGAGTCTTACATCGCCCTGTTTACTGAAAGGGACGTCGTGAACGACGAAGTACGATTAACTATACAAACTAGGTCAGCGAGTTAACTAGATCAACATCAACGCACAACGAGTGTAGGACGATGCTTGCTTTCTCGATCGTGTGCGCCTAATACTGCGAGTTCGATTTCCTAACTGTATAACAAAGGACATTCTGTAAAGCGGGAAGCTGTTTTCGTGGTCTTCGTTCGCGCAACTCGTGTCCCTGGGAGTCCGGAACAGCGTGATAAATTACCGGCTTTCCAAAACTTTGGAAAATGCGATAAGAACGAACAATAAGCACCAAGTG